>NW_026931089.1:100000-235000 GCF_032062105.1 Saccostrea cuccullata | reverse complement strand
CAACTTTGTTATGTGAACTCACCACTTGGCGAAAAAAAATTAAGAATTGACTCAGACTTGAGAGTGGTTGGGGCTTTTGAATCATTTTATCTCATTATTGTATTCTAGATGTTGGTATTTGAGATTCTGAAGTTAAACTAGATATGGTGAAATATATTTCTCAAATCCATAGCTCTTGAATTTCTGTAAAAGGAAACATTTAGGATTGTTTCTTTATTTCTTCCTTGCTGTATACATTCCTCGGCCATTCTTCATATTTAAAAGTTCTGGTCAGAATTTCCTTGCTGTATCTATATATCCATTCCTTATATGATAGTTTTGTTAAGAAGGTAAAAGACTGGGTAGCAGACCACAATATTATTTAATGGTTTACAGGGAAGAAAGAGATGGATTATTTTTATGAAGAGCCATTTTCTTCTCATTATCAGAATTTGATATCTTGCTTTCCACCAAATATACATTAGAAGCCTAACTTTATTCAAATTGGAGGGGGGAAATATCACTGAAAGCAATATCTGGTGAATAAATTGTCACCATTCCCACAATAAACCTAGGGTTTTATGATGGAGGATGAAGACTCCTGTTTAAGATTTCTATCCATCATCCGTCTAACTTTTTGGAAAACGATGGATGTTTGTTGGCACTGAAGTCTAAGAGATTTATGATACAGTGTCTGTCTGCTTTTCTCCATTGTCGCCACTCTGACCAAGGGTCCCACCATTATGCATGATTTTAGCGATGCACAATCTCTCTTGCAGAACTCTTGGTGTCTTTGATAATGGATTATTGACTGCTGATTTGGGTACAAGTGTTTAAGGAGTGGATAAAATTGCATTCAGGTGTCTGTATGAACAATGCTTCTCACATTTAGAGATTGGCCTCTTGAACTGCTGTTAACTTCATGACCAATAAACAAATAGACAAACTCAATGTTTGTTCCTTTTCATTTATGACAAATAATTTTGATTGGTATTTAATGTGAAAAGAACAGGAAGGATAAAATTGGGATAAACCTGGAATATATAATTTGTCGCATAGTTATCTTTAATAATGTATTTTAATTTTAAATAAATTTTTGATTGGTATTCTATGTGAAAGAACAGGAAAGATAAAATTTTAATACATCTGGAATATATAATTTGTTGCTTAAATATCTTAAATACAGGTATTATAATTTTAGATATTAAAATTGTTTTTTTTAATTTTTTTTAAAAAGTACTTGTAAATCATACTCTGTTATGAGGTAAAAGCTGTCTTGTTCTTCAAAAGTAAAAAGAGAAGTGTCCTTGATGGGAATATTTCAGTACAGTTCACTAATGAAATCAAGCATGTTGTGTGATTAAGAATGACATTGATGATCATAGACTAATTACTATAGTCTGCCTGTTTGACAGGCGTTAAATGGGACATCAATAGTGATGTGCATCACTCTGTTACTCTGCCCCTCACTCATGCAGGGAGGTAATGTCATTTATTGTGCTGCCTTAAGCCCGGTTTACACGCTCTGCTTTTGCAGCTGCTTTGAAGCAGAGCTGCAAAAGAAGAGCGTGTAAACAGGGGTTTTGCACTGCAGGCATGCAAGCAGACAGAATAGAACTTGCCCTATTTCAGTCTGCAAAGCAGACGTAACTGACCATTCTGATATGAAACTATATGGCTTTAAAGTGTAAGCATTTATCTCTGTGCTGCAGAGTAAAATGCAGACCAAAAATGCAGCTGCAAAAGCAGAACGTGTAAACCGGGCTTTACCTGTCCCCTGTGAGCTCTTTATCCTGTGTTCCAGGAGCTGTTTGGTCGCCCTCTCCATGTTAGATTGTATCTGTTTAATTGGCCCTTAATGGTTGAATTGTCATAAGTTCAAGGTCACTTGATAAGCTCTCGGAAGTTTTCATTTTTAATTTAAGATAAATTTCAAGTTAAAGTCATTTTTATGCCCCCTTAATCAAGGATTTAAGGGTATGCCCTGTCTGTCCTTCTGTCTGTCTTTTTGTCCACAAAAACTTTAACCTTGCTCATACTTACTTTTGACTGGGTGGAAACAGACAGATGGACAGGACAAAAACTAGATCAACACCCCCCCCCCCCCCCCAAATTTTCTATTACAGGGGCATGAAAATTAAAACGTGAACAAAAATTCATAAACTGATACATAATGGTGAGAAATTTTCAAATTTGACAATTTTTTTCTAGTACCTTGAATTTCCTTGTGACCATGACCTTGCTATTTTCTGTTTTGTGTTTACCTCATATTTCAAAGTAACTATTCGATTTATTTTTATGAAAACTCATAAATATTGATGGAAACTTTTCAATTGTCTATTTTCTAATCCTGACCTTCCCTTTGACTTTGACTTAACTATTCTGGCTCTGTTTTGGATAATTAAGCTTAGTAATTTCAAAGTAACAAAGAATTTTTTTGATCAAAACATACAGTGAAAGATATTGATAGCAGCTAGTTTTCGACTGTTTCATAATTTTCTGACTTTGACAGATGTCATAATTAAATAAAAACGGTACAGATTTGTTTGCAAGTGTGATAGGCCTAGGGTGAAATAACCCTGTATATCAATTAAGAAGATGTATCTGCACTTATTTGGGTTATTCCTATCATCAGAATTCTTAAGTAGGTCAAAGATTCCTCTGTAATTTTGTGTTTCCTGTCAGTCTGAAAAATGTTACAAGAGGATGCATTTCTATAATACTCTCAAAAGATTTAGGAAACTTACAAACTCTTTCATCCTAATACCTCAGATATTGTACCCCAGAAAGTACACAACATTAAGGCATAGTTTGCAACATCCAAAAAGAAGGTCTGAAGATTAACTTAACTTTCCAGGATCCGTAGCTCAGAGGTGCTGGTTACCACTGAGTCATTATAATCTTGTTTTAAGGTGGCTGTGCATCATTTTAATGTCCCATAACTGTTGTGATTTTGATGTTGTCTGAATGATAAAGGTGACAATGAATCCCTACAGATGTATCAATATTCATAAATAATGCAGCCGATTATCTTTGAAATGACATAATGCAACGAATGGTTATTGATAGCAATGGAGAGGAATTTATTGGTAGTACAATGTCAGAAGTCATCTTTGTTTTTCATTGATTCTGTTAAATAAGGGTTTTATTATACAGTGATAGCGTAGACTGATTTGGCTTTCTCGACTGTTTTGATGCTTGTAATGTAAATCTTGGATCGCAATACATAATTCATGGTTATAAAAGGTCATCTTTTTTGCACCAAAAGGGTAAGGTTGTGACCTACGTTGGAGCAGAAGGTTATCTGATCATGTAACATCAGTCATAACAGCATCAGCAACATTGACAATTTTTCCTAAAAGGCATATTTGTTACCTCTGAGGTCAATTAGCATGTACTCAAAGGACAAGTTCATATTTTATCAGCTAGTGATTGTCACTCAGAGAAAGAGAGGCCTTTTGATGAAAAATATTAAAGAAATTTGTTTAGTTTCTGATTTTTTTTTGTAGTTAGTCTGCAAAGACAATAATCTCCAAGCTATTTTGGAACAGATTTATTATGTAGGTGACAATTTACTGTTAACCAACTTTTATTCGCGTGCGAGAAATTTTCGCGAAGTTCGCGATAGTATCGTCATCGCGAATATTTCTCGCCGCGAACCGGTACTTGAAGTCTCTTTGTCTATTTACAACAGATCGAAAAAGGCCTTATCATGAAAATTAATCATCGCCAACTAGTTTACCCCTGGTAAATCGCGAAATAAAGTTGTCGCGAATAATAGTTGGTTTACAGTAACTCCATGATATGTAACCCTTTTACAAGTTAGGGCACCACAAAGCAGAGCATCCCCTTGCCACGGAGCATTTTATAAAATCAGGAAGCAATTTTAGGTCACCTGAGTAAACTCAGGTGACCTATTGCTATCTGTTTTCGTCCGTCGTCGTCCATCGTGCAGTAACATTTGAACATTTTCAGCTTCTTCTCTGCAACCACTGAACCAAATTTGGCACAAAGCATCTATGGGTGAAGGGGAACAAAAATTGTGAATTTCATGATCCCTGCCCCCCTGGGGCCTGAGGAGTTAATTAAAATTAATGCAATCTTTAAAAATCTTCTTCTTTACTCATGGACATCAAGCAGTCAAACTTTTTGCAAGATTGTAATCAGCAAGGGTGCCTCTACCAAAATTGTGAAATTCATGGCCCTGGGGTCAGGGATTCTAGTGCTAGGGCGGGGCTAAATAAGTAGGTAGTGAAAATGCATTATTTCTTTGAAAATCTTCTTCTCTGCTTCTGGGTATTAAATAAACCAACTAAGTACATAGTTATAATGAGCAAGAGTGCCTCTACCAAAATTGTGAATTTTATGGCCCCAGGGTCAGGGGTTCTGGTGTTAGGGCGGGGCTCTATTGATTATATAGTGAAAATACATGAATTCTTTGAAAATCTTCTTCTCTGCTCCTGGGTATTAAATAAACTAACTGAGTACATAGTTATGATGAGCAAGAGTGCTTCTACCAAATTTGTGAATTTTATGGCCCCAGGGTCAGGGGTTCTTGTTTTAGGGTGGGGCTCTAATGATTATATAGTGGAATGCATGAATTCTTTGAACATCTTATCCTTTGCTCCTGGTTAATATACTAATGATCTAATTACATATTTAAGGTCAGGATTTATTTTATTTTCAGTTTTGCAAACCCTCCGCTCAAGGTTTTGAATTTTCAGAAAAAAATAAAACAATTTTTTTCTTTCCGATGTCAAATTTGAGTCGGGATCGAGATTTCAAATTTACGAACTCGCACTTCCGGTTTTAAGATGAAACGGCGGGTAGGCCTAAATAAAGCTAGATCTGAGAAGATAGCTTGGTTTAGTGTAAAATTCATCGATACGAGTGCCATTCAAAACGTTTCACCTGTTCAAAGGACAAATAAAATGCTGACGACTTTGTTGCACAATGACATGCTGGTGAGATAATTATGTATTCGTTTCAAAAGTATATGTCTGTAAATTATTTTCCTCCCCCAGGTTTTAAACTGCCCGTGGTAGCTATTGCATATTGCCAGCGACATTATTATACCCCACGCAACTAGTTGCGGGAGGTATAATGTTTTTGACCCGTCCGTCAGTCAGTCAGTCAGTCCGTCAGTCAGTCCTCTTTTTTTGTCAGCGCAACTCGTCATAAACCGCTGCACAGAATTTCGTCAAACTTTGCAGGTATTTAGGACACAATGTGTAGATGTGCATATTACCAGGAAATTCCAATTCCTTTATTTTTTCCGGGAATTTCCGCACTTTTTAACTTAGGCATTTGGCCATACCTTGAATATAGAGATGAACAGTTTGTCAGTGGAACTCCTCATAAACCGCTGCACAGAATTTCGTCAAACTTTGCAGGTATTTAGGACACAATGTGTAGATGTGCATATTACCAGGAAATTCCGATTCCATTATTTTTTCCGGGAATTTCCGCACTTTTTAACTTAGGCATTTGGCCATACCTTGAATATAGAGACGAACAGTTTGTCAGCGCAACTGCTCATAAACCGCTGCACAGAATTTCGTCAAACTTTGCAGGTATTTAGGACACAATGTGTAGATGTGCATATTACCAGGAAATTCCGATTCCATTATTTTTTCCGGGAATTTCCGCACTTTTTAACTTAGGCATTTGGCCATACCTTGAATATAGAGATGAACAGTTTGTCAGCGCAACTGCTCATAAACCGCTGCACAGAATTTCGTCAAACTTTGCAGGTATTTAGGACACAATGTGTAGATGTGCATATTACCAGGAAATTCCGATTCCATTATTTTTTCCGGGAATTTCCGCACTTTTTAACTTAGGCATTTGGCCATACCTTGAATATAGAGATGAACAGTTTGTCAGCGCAACTGCTCATAAACCGCTGCACAGAATTTCGTCAAACTTTGCAGGTATTTAGGACACAATGTGTAGATGTGCATATTACCAGGAAATTCCGATTCCATTATTTTTTCCGGGAATTTCCGCACTTTTTAACTTAGGCATTTGGCCATACCTTGAATATAGAGATGAACAGTTTGTCAGCGCAACTGCTCATAAACCGCTGCACAGAATTTCGTCAAACTTTGCAGGTATTTAGGACACAATGCGTAGATGTGCATATTACCAGGAAATTCCGATTCCATTATTTTTTCCGGGAATTTCCGCACTTTTTAACTTAGGCATTTGGCCATACCTTGAATATAGAGATGAACAGTTTGTCAGCGCAACTGCTCATAAACCGCTGCACAGAATTTCGTCAAACTTTGCAGGTATTTAGGACACAATGTGTAGATGTGCATATTACCAGGAAATTCCGATTCCATTATTTTTTTCGGGAATTTCCTTTTTAACTTAGGCATTTGGCCATACCTTGAATATAGAGATGAACAGTTTGTCAGCGCAACTCCTCATAAACCGCTGCACAGAATTTCATCAAACTTTGTAGATATTTAGGACACAATATGTAGATGTGCATATTACCAGGAAATTCCGATTCCTTTATTTTTCCGGGAATTTCCACACTTTCCAACTTAGACTTTTTGGCCATATTTAGAATATAGAGATGAACAGTTTGTTAGCACCACTCCTCTTAAACTGTTGTACATAGTTTCTTTTATCCCAAAGAGTTTTGCCTATTATTCAAGAAAATTTCTCCCCCCCCCCCCCCCCCACCACTTCAAATTAATGTTTGGATTTGTATAATGCCTAGAAATTTTGATTCCGTTATTTATCTAGAAACTTCATTCCACATTTAAATGTCCTCATATGTAAGACATTTTGATGTGAAGATTTTTTTGCAATTATTGCCCTTTTTGATCTATACTATGTATTTAAAGTGCACTGTGCCTTTCATTATGTGTTTCACCGTCAAGTTTTGGGGGAGCGTGGGGTATGTGAGCTAGCTCACTTTTTCTTTCATTTAGGTCTCTGTTATAGCTTACAGTCTAAGCATCATTCTTCAGAAATGGGTTGCTTATGCATCAGATGTAATGAATAAAACTATGGGAGAAGTTAAGTCCATTTGAGGAAGAAATAAACAATAACCTGAAGAAATTAAAAAAAATTCAACTATTAAAAGGCAAGAATATACAAATATATACAGGCATGTAGTATCATTTGTATCAGCCAGAAAAATTATTTAAAATGTTCACCCTACTCCCCAATACTGGACCGTCTGTTTTATGATAGGAATTATAATTTTAGGCATCAAGTAAATTTTAGAACAAAGTCTACACATTCACCTAACACATATTAAAAAAATGAAGATATATTGAAAGACTCTTAAAGAATTGATTTTTTAAAATATATTTTGACCAACATCACAAAATTTATATAACTGGCCCAAACTACCCAAACTGGCAGATGATGAAATAAGCAATTAAATGTTCTACTTTCCTATTTGTAAGCATTATGTGTCCAGTGGTAAGGAGCCTATTAGAATAGCATAAAAAAAGAATGTACAAATGTTAATAATTGATTTATCAAAAATTTTTTTTTATTTCCTTCTCCTTCGGGACTTTTTTATTCTCATGTTCATAACTAAACCTAAACATAAAAAAAATGCTGGCCTTATAATGAAGAAAGGGGCCTCTTTCAAAATAGATAATTTCAGGGCCGCTGGGTCGGGGTACCAGGGGGGTACTTTGACTAAAAATAAATTAATGCTTTGAAATCTGCCCTTTGATAAGCAATGGTGCCTCCTTCAAAATTTGTGAATTTCATGGCTTTTGGATTAAAACATGAACCAAATACAATCACTGGAAAGTTGTTACATGATACTCAGGTGACCTATAAGGCCCGTGGGCCTCTTGTTATTGAATATACTGATGCAAATAATTCCACTTCTGTTATGCACACAAGAACAAACTAATCCACTCAGGTACCCACACACAAAAGACCATCACTGTATCCCCTCTAACTCTGTTTCGAGAGGATAATGAAAAGGCTACTGCATTAGTTCGCCTATTGTACTGAATATATTTGAAGGACAATGTCCTAATACATGTGTGTCTGTTCATTAATTTGTGTCTTATTTAATTAACATGTATAAATGTTGGCAGATCTCAAAATATGCCAGATTTTATGGTGTTTCGGGGTCAAGGAAAAATGGAAGTATTTTACATTATGGAGATAAGGCAATTACTTTATGTAATGGTTTATGATAAGGGGCTGTGCAAAAAAGAATTCATGAAAGATTGTAAATTAATTTGGTTGAAGTCTGTCATTCATCAAGATTATTAACCTAGAGAATTACATGGGGATCTGGATTTTTAGCTTACCTGAGCCAAGGGCTCACTGAGAGTTTTCTGAAACTGTCGCAATTGTAAAGGGATTCAACTTCCTTCAAAAGAAGCTACAGGGCCACACTGCTTTACATGGAAAGATAGATAAGAAATGGAAAATGTGGAAGGGAATTTAAAATTCTTATTCTCAAGAGCCACTGAGTTGAAAGATGAAGCTTAAGCATGTTAAAGTATCAGTCACATTATCCAGCGATGGGATATACGATGAGAAACCGATGCATTTTTTTATGAAAATGGCGTGGTCGCCCGCCGGACACTACTAGTAATCGGACGGTGACTGAGGCCATTTTGCGAATCGGTGGGGTAGTTAAAAATCAGCGATGTCTCCACCGATGCCCCACATCGCTCCTCATCGGCAACCCATCATTTACACATCTTTCAAGGAATGACCGATGTTTGGCTGAGCATCGTCAAATGTCTGTTGAATCCAAGATCATTGGAGGGTTGACTGGTGGGCAACAGACATTGGCCGATCATTGATCAATGTTCGACCAGATATTGGCCCATAGTCGACCGACGTACAAACGATGTTCACCAATGTATGAGCGATGTTATATACATCGGCCAATTAACCTGGAACATCGTTTTATGATAAGTAATGCATCTCTGGACCTTTATAAGTCCGGCCGGCAACCAAGCCATTTTGATCAAAAAACGCATTGTTTGCCCATCGTACACCCAATCCCTTGCTAATGTGACTGATACTTTAAGGACTACTAGACTGATGTGGATCGATGTTGAGGGATCGCTCACACCACGGATTACCAGCGATTACCACCGGTCTACGGCCACCGGCCGGGAAATGTGACCTAAGCATAAGTGAAAGCTTCCTGGCACAGTGTAAAATTAAAATGTCTTCCAAGTCCTGACCCACAGAAGTAGGATGGGGCCACTATAGGTGATCAAAGTTTTATATAGGTAAATCACAGGATAAATCTTCTTGTCAAGAACAACAAAGGCATGTTCATTTTTATTTTAATATATGGGCCAGCAGCCATAAGAAGTGTATACCCTACAATTTTAATCAAAAGTAGAGTTACAGGGATCACTCTGGACTATAAACGTTTTTTACATGGGAATTAAATAAGAAAAATTATCAGAAATATTTTTTTCAGAGACAACAATGTCATGGAATTTATGCTGGAAACATCCACAGATTATAGTGCAGATTCAAATGTGTTCAAATCATGACCTTCCAGAAGCCATGATATGGGAGCATCCTCAGTGTACTAGATTGAAGTTTATTCAAACCATGACCCCCCAGGGTGGGGTTTCATTGGATGATACAACTGTTACTATGAACGATCAAAGTTTTACATTCGGAATATGTATATAGGAAAAAAAAAATCCGCTGACAAAGAACAAAAGGCCCATTGTAATTCAGCTGAGTATTGTGGCCTATGGGCCTCTTGTTCGAGATTTTGTTAAAAAAAATTTTAAGCTCATACTTTAATTACTGACCTATCATAAGCAACAAAACTTTTATATTTCTGAATGTCATATTTTGGCAAACATCAATCCAGCAACCCTGTTGTTGGCCATTTTTTTGAGAATCCTCCAAACAATCTTAAAACCTCTAGACTTTTATTATAAATTGTCACCATGTCGGCAAAGGACACCCTCTTTTTCAAACCTTGTGTGGTACACAGCTATTTTTGAAACCTGACAATTTTAATACCAGGTATCAAGTCAAGTCAATCAATCACAGGGGCCCTGTCAGCTGGAAGAATAGATGAGAGAAGGGGTGTTCCTCAGGAAGGATTCATATTTAATCAACATTTGTCTTGTACCATTGCTGCAGTCTTTCAAACCTATTCTGGCATTTCCTATATATTTTTGAGTCCCTTGTTCAAGGAGGGGGGAATGTTATTACACTTGTAAATGTAATCCTTTTTTCTAGATGCCAATGCAATGAATGAATAATTATTGCTATCAAACTTCTATCTCTTCACCTTAAATTTATTATGTGCTATGAAGATTATGTAATATTTTTGTTAGGTCATTGTGCTGTTGTAAGTAAGTGAGGGAAGTATAATAAAAAATCTCTGGTTTCTTTTATATATAAAAGACCTAATTTTCTTTGATCGTGCACTTTTAGAGCAAAAACTGCATATCAAATTTTCAGGTATTTAATTTTTTAAGAAATTAATAAATGAAATTCATAAGGTGAAAATCCTTTAAAACTTTAAGATCAATCATTTGCTCCCTGGTTGCATGTCAGATATCATTATAGACTGAGATTATGAGGACAGAACTTTCAAAGACCTAAATCCTTCTCTCATCCAGTTAATGAACTCAAGTGCCAGAAATAAATCACAATGAAACATTTAATCAGAGGACCACAAAATTTAAAGATAGTTACAATGTAATTTTTTTTGGAAATTAAAGGAAAATATTTATTTTTTATTTTTATTCTTACTCCCAATGCACCCTGTAGCCGTTGACTCACATTTTTTACTCAGATGGTGACTCTTCAGTTCCTGAAATGTCTTTCAGTTTTTTACTTATGCGTAGATACGCGACACAGAGTCTTTGTTGTTGGACTTGAGCAATATCAGGAAGCTGTCACGGGGGACTATTGACACAAGATTGTATATAGGAGCGGTTATCTTCACACAAAACTCAGATGAAAGGTCCAGGCAGCAGCATGCAATTATTCTCTTTAAAAATATCATATGATTTATAGAGTCATTTAAAAGATTTAATGCCCAATCTGCTCCTACCCAGGATGAGTGGCGCCTTCAACCCATCAATGTCATCTCTCAAATTGACTGTCTCAGACAGATTTTTTCTCCATTTTCAATAATGTTTCCATGATTCATTTGACTAAACATCCCATAATTCATTTGGTCAAAGGCCAGGGAATGTCCCATAATTTGTTAGCTGGAAGATGTTTTTCTCCCCCTTTGCTTGGTTTGTGTGAAATTCAGTCTCAATTCTTCAATTTTTTAGCATGTATTTTTAGCACAAATTTGCATCTGTCGTTATTGGTAAATATATTTTCAATGTACTTTTTTTTATTGCGAAAGTTGTAAATATGCAATATAATACAAAGAAACCTGACTCTTTTTTTCAGTCTTTTCACAAGTTTATTTTAAGCATGAAATTATTCATTGTTATTCAATAACTTTAACATAAAAAATGTTAATAGGTACATAGGTGTGAATTATGTGATTCTTATTTCATTATGAATAAAAAGTATAGATGAATAATGTTGGAGTATACCCTGTATCTCAGTGCAGTTAAATTAGGAAAACTATAATCTTGTAGTAGCAGGTCTTACCTGCAAAGTTTTTTTACCATGTGTTTTTTTAAGACCAAGTGACATCAAGTTTGCCACTAAATTAGAACCTTCCCAAAAGATGTAGAATGCAGAAAACCTAAACAGAGAGCACATGACAATTTTGAGAGCTAAAATAACAGAGGTCTTCCATTAATGTTCAAGCCTACAAATCTACAATTTCTGATACATTGTAGAAGAGAAAGTCACATAACTTTCATCTGCATATCTGGATATGGTGTTTATGTCTCAATCCAAACTGATTTGGTATGAAAGAGCATGTTCAGAGGAAGATTAATTTGTTAATCAAGGGTGGTGCCTAACAAATAAGTTTATATCACAAGGTTTTCATCTATTTCATTTAAGTTCTTGGCCAGTTTTTATACAAAGTTGTTTACAATTTTTTATGTTTAACAGATAAATACAGATGGCTCACGACATGTTTGACCTGTTGATTGGAGATGCTTACCGCTTCTTGGCACCTGATCCTACGTCTGTTTTTTGGTTCTGTTTGAGTTTTGTTTTTTCTACTGAATTAAGGTTCATAAACCCTCTGCTCACTCATATAAAATTTTTCTTTAACTTTTATGATTTTCCAAAGGAAATGTATAATGTTGAATAAAATACAAACATTTATAGCATGGCTTGCAGGGCAAAATTTGACAAAAAAGGCACCTCAACTTGACAAATTTATAAGGGAATGATAGACATTTGTGTCATTAAGAGTTATCTCTCTTATCAGAGTATCAATGTACCTTAAGTAATAAGATTAATCTTTGTTTGTTATCTTCACCTTTACACGTTTTACATTGAAAATAATATGATTGATTGTATATTGTTTTAACGTCCCTCTCGAGAATTTTTCACTCATATGGAGATGCCACCTGACTTGCTGGCGTAGAGCAGCAAATTTGTCCTATACTCGGCACTAAGGGCCATTGAAAAGAGAGGGGTCTTTTTCGTGCCAGTACCTACTGCGACACGGGACCTCGGTTTCTATACGGTCTCATCCGAAGGACCGATCTCCACGTCCCAAAATGGGATTCGAACCTATAAGGATTAACTCCTTACTTCTCGACTCTAGAGCAGACACTCTAACCATTGGGTCATGCTGGCGAACATTGAATAAAATATCCAACAATCCCCTTCTTATTTAAAGCATTCCCAAATTGAAAACATTACATCATGCTGAAAATGTTGAAAACTTTATTGTTTTCAAAATTGAATATGCATGAAAGTTACACCATTGATTTATTGCAATGAATCAGATATGACTAATATATTGTACTCAGGGGTACAATTTGATAGTTAATAAATAAAAGTAAACAAATATATAATATGCCATTTTATGTTGTCATAAATTGGTTTACAGAATATAATCTGTGTATTTTATGACTGAAAATTGCTCTGGGTATAGACAATAGGGCTGAGATTGTTGAGAAAATAATTATCCTGTTGTTTTTTATGAAATCTGTAAACCCCAAGGATTCCTCCTTAAAGTCACATCATAAATAAAAATTCGTTTTTTCTCAAGATCAGAAGATACCACTAAAATTTAAAAAATTTTCTTTGGTGTTTTCAAGTGATTATATGAACTAATTTCAATTCTGAAGAATGTCTGACATTTTGAAGGCTGCTTTTGTGTGCTAAGAAGACATATTTTTACTGTTTTTAACAATGATGGTATCTGCCCTAATTATATTTGTCAGATACAATAAAGCCCCAAGTCCCAAAAAACACAATATCCACTTTGCATGCCCAATGATCAAAGACTCCAGTCTTTGGGAGATCTTTGATAAGGAAATCTACAACCTGTCAAAATATAAGGCTTAGATCTGGTCGGATTCAAAATGCATGGGATTTCAAAAATCAAAAGACCAGTGAGGAGCCATTAAACAATTAGACTGTCAGTTGATGTAAGTGATGAGCCTTGGATTACTTTTAATTTGCTGCTTTTCATATGCTGTCAGAGACAGTGTGATATAGATTGGAAAGCCATTCAGCCAGAAAATGGTGATCTATTGGGCTCTCCAGGCCCTGAATAGAGCCTATTTTAAAGTTCTTTTAATCATGTTAATTAGTGATGATTAAAAGTGTTAAATCTGGTGACACCTGCATTATGCCTGACTCTTTCAACATTTCAATAAATAGGAAAAAATATTACAAGCATGCAGACATTTTTTTTTCTTTCTGATATATACACTAGTAGGGAAGTCAAAAGACATCAAGTTTTCTCAACATTATAATTTGAGATTTGTTCTTTAAGTATTCAGTACAATGTCTTCATGTGAGTCTGCTAGTGGAATGAATGAGGGAATGAAGATGGAGATTAACTGTGATGAATTAGAAGGTAGGTCAGAATATCATACCATTACAGTGATTGGTGAATTCAAGAGTCCTCTGACTCTTGCTGCCACCTTTGAATTTAATTATGGGTCAGAGTCATTTTTCATAAAACTTAAAATTCACTTTTCCATTTGCCATATCATGATAAGGAGCACACAGTAGGTGTGACCAGTAGGCAGGGATGCTAACTCCTCCATGACACCTGATCCCACCTCAAATGTTTTAGAGGGTTATGTTTGCTCTGCTTAAAATTTATACTCTTTCAGTGGATGTTTGATCTTATTAAGATAATTACTTTTCATTATCATCACATTTCATTGTACCAATTGATACAATTCTTTACCCTGCATTTTGTTGTATTTTGTTGAACTGGATAAATAAGAAACCTTAGTTGGGAAGAAGAAAGACCATCTTAATTGTTAAAATTCAAGCAATCTCAATTTAGGCCCTGTGTTAGAGAAGACAAATATGTTTAATGTGAAAGGGCAACCTTAAAATTGTATCTTATTAATCATTTGAAAATCATGGAATGGATCAGATCTTTAAAGAATTTGATAAATATTTTTGTTATTTCCATCATGTTTGATGTGTTTATATATTAGTCCTCAAATTTAATGTCCAAAATGGTTCTATTTTATTAAACAGAAGTTTCACATTTGTCACTAGCTAATTCTGTGGTCAAGCTCTTAAGACACATACTAAGAGCTCAAAGTTCAAATGAAAATGCGGTATTGCCTGCATCTGAAAATATTTTTTAAATAATGATTTCAAACATTTAGAACACTACACACAATCAGGTTTTCATGTTTTCTATTATGCTTTTGTTGGTTGTCTAATTTCTATTCTAATAATTTTTTTGGATTTGTGACTCCCTTTACTGACTTCCTATATATAAAACCTTGCCTTTTTACTTGTGCATAATGTGATAGTTGCATACAGGAAACAATTATACCTAAACAAATCCATCATTTTTCTAGTGCCTAATATTTTTCTAGTGCCTAATGTACAGTTGGTTATCTGGTGTTTTCCATACATAATTCTTACATATAAATTTACAAACACTGAAGCATGTAATAATTTCAATTGAATAACCTTGCTGCTTATGTAAATACAACATATTTCAATGTATTCCTAACCTCAGTCAACAAAAGGACTGAGTGAGACACTTGTCTTGACCTTTAAAGCATATCAAAGAATTAGATTCTGATTCATCTATGAATTAAGTTTCATGACTCTGCCTCAGTTTTAAAAAAAACAATCACTTAATGGATGGTGTGGATAGCACCTAAGATGATAATAGTCTGTAATGAGTACAAATTTGCAAATCTAAATAGAAAGAAGGAGCCAGCAAGTTGCATTCTAAGCCTCCAAGGCTTTACAGGCCTTTGATTTTCAAAGTTACTTTGTTGTCTAAATGTTGCAACAAATCCTTACAATATCACTTTTTAGGGACCTCTTGCATTGATGTATATGGATTTTTGTAATCACTGTATCTTTTCACCATATCTCCAAATATAACAAATGGTTCCAGAAGTGTCTAAAAAGTCAAATTTCAAAAGCTCTGTCAATATTCTGAGACAGGCCTATGGAGATCCTGAGGCTTTCTTTTAGGGCCATAAATCAGGGCTAATGTGATGGACACCATTTGATCAAGTGATTTCAGGGTAATTTATGTTCATTTTGTCATGTTTTGTTCTCTTGCCAACCTGATAAGAATTAATTGATTTTTACACCAGGCTTGTTGTTAAATAACACTTTATATGCTCAGAAAAACATGATGGAATTTTTTTATTTTTTAACAATGTACAATCACTGAATATTGACAAGTCTATGATGCTTGTAAGAAAAAAAAATTATGTTCTGAAGTTCCGATCAGCATTGGGTCCATGTACTGGGTGACAGGAAAGTGGGAATTAATCTTTTGGAATATTGACAATTGTTGGAGATCTAACCTCGTATATGGACCAGGAGTCCATGTTCTAGGTGACTGAGAAGACTGGAGATGTCTTTACTTGTTGACTAAAATTCATTGATTTTGAAGTCGGCCTGTCAGTGTACTGTCAACACGAGTTTTGAATAATCCAGTAGGCTTTAACATAGATCTCCCCAAGGTGTGACTATTTACACTGCTCTGACATACATGTATTACAATTATTGTATGTTTAGATTTGACTGTCATTTCTACATGAATCCTCAAAATCTGTTCAATGTCTGTTAAGATAAGCTAAGATTATTGATTAGGGTATAATCCTTTTTCATTAGGTGGGAGTATACAATTTAATTTTGCCCTTTGGAGACATTTTTATGCCCCCTTGTTCTCCATGATGTTTCTCTGTTGACTGTCAAAGCTTCATCTTCTTAAAGTTTCTGAATCAATTTTTATTTACCAATGTTCTTTCATGTACATCTCACCTTTCTGATGCTGGGATGGAGGATGAACTAAGGTGTTCCTATTTAGAAAATAATGAAATCTTTTTAAGAGAAAATCATTAAATGAATCAAGGCATACAAGAGCTATAAAGAAAGTTCATAGTTTACATGTACATACATCAATAACATATTCATTATTTGAATACAGTATGTTAAAAAAGCTATTATGGTCAAGTACTATTTAATGGCTTTTTCTTCTGTAAGTTTAGAAATTTCTGTTAAGCCACTGAAAAGCATTATATTTTAGGAGAAAATATTGAAATCTCATTAGTACCTGGTAACTCATTGTTGATTTAAATTCAGTTAAATTCAGTTAAATTAAGAATATCATTAGGAATCAAAAAGAAGAGTTTGAGATTGCTAGGTTTGACTGCATGTAAAACTGGATAACTTTGTCATGGTATGAATTTCACTATGTTCACAATCAAAGAATTTTCTGCAAATATTAAGCCATTGTGATTATTTCATATTTAAATGTGACATTCATATGATATCAAGCACAAGCATGTTCTTTACAGCAAGGCCAGTGAGCACTGAGAAATCTGTTTCTTGCCAGCACTTATTGTGACACTAAGGACCTCGGTTTATATGGTCTCAGCTGCAGGACCAGTCTCCATTGGATCCGCAACATAAGGATCTACTCCTAACTGACCAAGACTCTAGAGCTAACACTCTAGCAACTGCAAAACTTTTGCCATTTCAGACTCGGTTGCTAAAAAGATTGCAAAAATAGGCTATTTACTCATAGTTCTGCCAAAAATAATCTGCTATTTGGTATAAACTTCAAAGGAGATAAAAGTTTGACCAAAGAATTTTGACTCACGTTTAAATAGATTCACTTTTTATGAGTAAGTAATTATCTTCCCTGTTTCTATAATGTAACCGAAAAAATACGTTTCAGAGAGACTATTTATTTCTTTTCAGTACACTACTGTAAATCACTTTTTATTCGCGAGAACTTTATTTTTGCGTAATTACGCGAGACAGTGTGCTCGCGAAAATTAAATTCTCGCGTATAATAGTATAATTCCTTAAGATTATATAGAGCAATATAACCACAATTCGTGAAAATTTTGTCTCGCTAATCAAGAGTCAATGACTATCTCGCGAAAATAAGGTGTCGCGAAAATTTTGTGATCTACAGTATTCTCATTCATCTATAAATATTAATTTAAGAGCGTGGCTTGAAGATAGTATATTTAGACATGTTCAGTGCAGTTTACATGGAACTTTGGCTCTTTCCAGTTATAACTTATTTTGATGGTTTGCATACAAAGGGGAGTAACTCTAAAATGCTTATGTAAAATAGCAATATTGAAGTTTAATGATTTTATGTTTACAATAAATTCGATTGAATAAAGAAAACCTTTAAATGCAAAGTTATGAATTGAGAATAGTGATAATAACTTATAAATTAATTTATCTGTTAATCCCAGCTGTTGAAAATTATATGAATTTCAATTATGATGATCTGAAGACTAATAATATTTAAAACATTTAAATAAGTAAAAAAAAAAAAATCATTCATATTGACAGGTAAAAAGTCAATTTTCATACGAAAATTATTGCACTTTGAATTTTCAGATTTTTGCTTCAGGCTATATAGAAATGGACAAGTTGACATGAGTTGATCTAGGGCAATGTAATAGAAGGAGACTCAAGGTCCTTTTACCATTCAATTATTCCAAGTCACTGGCAGGCTGGTGTAATGAAAATCAAGTGTATTGTGGATGATTTATAACCCATCAAAAACTGAAAAATGAGGACTTGCAAATCTATGAGAGATTCGGGCTCTTTATTTTTAAAACTGCATCGTCAAAAAGGAGAAATTGACATAAAGCATAAATGTAGAAACTGTCAAGGCAGGTCGGGCTTGATTGCAGTGATTGGATAATTTGTGGGTTGGTAGCTCATTTGTTTTCATTATAAGATAGGCTTGGCATGATAAAGAGACATTCATCATGGCTGTGAGATACAGCACATTAAGCAAACCTTACATAAATCCTCTTCATCATTCTGTAATTATGTACCCAGGAGATGGAAGGGAGAGAAAAAAGCTGACAGAAAAAGGCGAAGTTAAAAAAAAAGTGCAGCCTTCTTTACTGAAATTAAGGTGGCCTAGCCTAGGTTTAATGAGGATTTATCTTTCTTTCTGGAGGAGAGTTTCTCCCCAACGTTGTCCCATTAACATCAGTTTTAAGACTGGGTGGTGAAGTTTAACATCTAGGATGGTCAGTGGGGGATCATATTATACTTTATAACTGCAAGGGTGGAGGATTCAGATTATTTAAATAATAGTGGTGGATCATATATTTTATAGCTGCAAGGGAGTGGAGGATTTAGATTTATTCTAGTAACTATATCAATTGCAGATGTTAATTTAAATTTACAAATTGATATGATTTCATAAATCTATTTTTTTTGACTTACCATCTTCCGAACTCCAAAACACAACTTCCGTCAAGTAAAATATATAAATCAGTATATTTTATACTGAATAAAAAAGTCATCAGTCTTATGTATGAGTACATCAGGTTTGAGAAAATTACACTTTTTGGAAAATATAGAGGAAGAAATAACCATTTTTTTGGGAGGGGGGGTAAATTTTTTAAATTACATTTACAGTAAAACTCAATTTAGTATGAGCATGGATATTGTGAATTCACGCATATAGCAAGGATTTCTTGGATTCCCAGCTTTATAAATTCAACGAATTCCTTACATGGATATTATGAATTATGGATCGGATATAGAGAAATAATTTCATAGGTCCCAGTGACTCCGTTATAATCAAGTTTTACTGTACCAGTAAAACTTTTTACAGAGTTACAGGAAGTGAACTTTGAGAAGAAACAAGATGAAAAAGTTTAAGAAGCAAAGACCAAAAAAAAAAAAAACACCAATGATAAAAAAAAAAACTAAATTCAGATTTATAAAAAGAATTAAAGAATTCAAAGAGCAGCTTTTGATAAAGTTTTATGCATGGAAACTATGACATAATAACAATGACATAATAAGACTGCAGAACCTTTTTTACATATTGAAATTATTTCAAGATGCAAATTCCAGACACTCTATCATCTTTCTGGTACAAATCAAGCCATGTTTTGAACGATGACCTAAGTGGCTGTTGGCTTGCATTTTGACGGTCTTTGAAGAATGATAATGGCGATGCCATTTCTCTGCTGAAGTTATTGGAGTGCAGAATAGCGGCTTGGCTGAAGTGACATTCATCATTCTAAAAAAGTGACTCTTTTATACACATAAAATCAATGCTATGATCATCTGTCAAATGTCTCATTTCAAAATTTATGTTTTATTGCAAAAATCAATACCTGACTTCCTCTGGACTCCAATTTCATTAGGAGATATAAAGATAAATTGCATGTAACTGTTGTTTTATGTGGCAACCTCGAAATTTATTGCACAGTTAATTATTTTTTTTCTCCCTAATATGATTTTTGGACAAAGGATATCAAAAGACGTATTAGTCACACCATAGATCTTCATACGGAATACCTGTTGTATATGATTAAATATCTTTGATTTATGTAAGAAAGTAAATTATAACCTTAAGAGAAAACTACCTCTTGATGTTGTCTGATGCTTCATCCATTTACGTACTACGTTCTAAGAACTTTTTATCAGAAACTTATTTGGAAGCTTGGTTCATTCAGTTTCTTCATTTTATCCTGCAATGTGTTAGTACATATACAAAAACTTGATAGTACTTAGTGTTTTGTGGCAATTACAGTTTTAGTTGTTTCTGTAATTACTTACCCGGTATTTGCCAATTTGCCTGTCTTGAGATAAAAAATCAGTGATAACTGCTGACTTGAGTCAACCTAACCATACAGTCAAACCTTGATCTCAAAGGGACCAAGAAAAGACTTCAACAAATCAGGATTCAAGATATCAAATGTAAAATACATACAGAACAAGTGGTGATAAGTGATTGGAACTTACAAATCACTCGGCATATCGATGGTACAGGTATTGGAGAAATCATTGTTCAAGATACTGAAGTTCAATTGTATTTGCCTTTAAGTTAACAAGTTTAATGTACCCTGGAATTTTACTGATAAAAACTTTTGGGAGAAAGACTTTCTGAAAACTTGAGAAAACAAAGTATAAAGATAAATAAATAAATTAAACAGAAATATGTGGTAATGAATTTTTAAATCTAATTTTAATGAGGGGAGTGGGAATGTAAGAATCAATGGTCAAAGAGAGATAACTCTAACATTTTATTAAAATGCCATAATTTTCCATTTCTATTATGCAGAACTATGAATCTGTTTGAAAAATTTTGTTATGACTGTTAGTAATAAGTATATATATTAATTAAGTGGTGTAGTTCTGGGTTGAATTTTTTTTTTTTGAACAATGGGTGGGGATTCAAAAATTAATGGTGATTGGTCAAAGAGAGATAACTTTTAAATAACATATCATTAAAATGCCATAAAGTTCCATTTCTGTTATGCAGAAGTATGAACCTGTTTGAAAAATTTTGTTGTGGCTGGCAGTATATTTAAGTAAATTTTTTGTGGCTCTGGGTTGAATTTTTTTAATTGGACAGTGGCTATTTCTGAGCTTGTCTGGAATTCTGAGCAAAGAGAGATAACTCCTAAAATTGTTTTGAATGCAGATCTTGGCCTAATAGTTTGAATTGATTACAGAGGAGTAGTACACTAATGATTTAATTTTTTTAAACTGTGAGTAGATCACGTTATCTAATAAGCTGAATGAAAATACTGTGAATAAATTAGAACTTTACAGTATGCAGTGGTGTCATTCAGTGTTAAGGTGGAATGACCCTTTCTGCTCACTAAAATAGAATTTTTTTATAATATGAAAGTCAGATAAAACAGATCAATCAGAAGATGGAAATATACGTAAAATTCAGCCATTGGTAAAAATCTTAGGTGAATTAGTGTTGAAATTTTTTTTTTTTTAAAGGAAAAGAAAAAGTCATCAAGAGTTACCTTTCTTAGAAGAGCTTGGTTTGTCTGCCTTTATGCTTAAAACACGTATCCTATTTCATGTAATAATCAATATCATCATTAAAGAAAAACAGATTTATTTTATCCTGAAATAATGCAAGATCTAGCTATGAATGAACTCTACCCTTAAGCTAGCCTGGTTGAATGTATATGTAATTTGTGTATAATAACGTTCTGTCCTGTAGAGCCACATTTGATGCAGTTACTGTTATAAACTTCTGTAAGTATTGCAAGATTTATGTCTCATTTTTCTTTATCTGTATATTAAAGGGAAACATTAAGTGATTCACTCCTCACCTCAAGTGAACAATACAAGTATATAAGAAGATTCAGCTCCAGGTGGTAGCTGCTGGTTTATCTAATGAGACAATAGTTAAAATCTCCCCTAATGTCTTATGATGGTGCACTGCAGGATGATCTGTAGTCAGTTGGTGATGGAAATGATGGCTCAGAATGTCAGCTGATGTTTATGGAGAAGAAAACCTAACTTGTCACCTTGTTTAAGGAGAGAACTCTGTTAATTATGCATCTTTATTTACCTCTAGCTCCAGAAGAGTTCCATCCGCTTAGTCATGGAAGCTTAATTGTCATTGAATCTGACAAGATTAAAAACTAGGTGTAATTTTTTTTTCTCACCTGAATGTGAATAATGGTCATTAATGGTACAAGATGAGATGACGCCTCCAGCCGCGCCATTAAACATTAATTTACATGATCTGTCTTTATATTCTAACATCTGTGCAAAACCATTTTTACTCAAGTTGATGAATTTATCTGTTACTGGGATAATGTGCCCAATATGTTTTCTGTGACTCTTCTAATATATATACTGAAAATGCTACAAATGTCATTTCACAATTTAAAAAAAAAAGGTCATTTTTCGCATACACTAAAAATGCTTTAAATAATAAATGAAGTAGCAATTGAATTAGCTGAGTTTGATGAAAGTAACCTGAACAGAGCACCCTAAAGCCTTTGAGTTCATCTCATGCAATATGTCCATATCTCAATTTTATGTTTTATGCATCAATTGAAGAAGTTAGCACAAAGTGATTTGTGAATCCTTATTGACAGTGATGGATTTGTGTTAATCTTGTTTCCATGGCAACTGTCAACACTTGTCGGGCATCATCAGTAATTTATCATTTATTTGGGACCAAGACATTGTTTATGGAAAATGTTGATTTTTTAGACTTCGTGTTTGATGTGATCTCTTTGACAAGGTCTTCCATAATGAAACAATCCTTGATATTGTTTTAGCAATTTGTCCTACATGTATATGCTTTCACTGCCAGACACCACTTATATTCTTATATTGTTAAAGGTTTCAATCAGTCAAGCTATGTCAACCATACTGGCAAAAAAGTTTAATGCTAATGCTTTAAGGCCAACGATAAAACTGATTTGTTTGTTGTACTTTATACTTGTCAAAATTGTCCCTACAAGTGATAGATTATTTTTTAGTACATTGTATTTTCAATTCTATATACATGTATATAAAATATAGTACCAAATAAATGTCTTATCACAAGGAAAATATGTGTGAAATTGGAAACTGACCTACATGTAACACTAATGATTCATTAATAAGTTTTGGCCAAGGTTAAGTTTTTCAAAAGTTGATCAACCTCCAAGATCAAGGTCAAAGGATCAAAGTTGCCTGAGGAAAGGTCTTTTCTCAAGGAATGCATAGGTCAAGCATGAAAGTGAAAGCACTAATTAATCAAAAGTTATGACCAAGGTTAAAGTTTTATTTTCAAAATTGGTCAAACGCAAAGGTCAAAAGATCAAAAATGTATTTGAACCTAAAAACAAATCTTAAAACTTGGAATACAAATGAAAATTATGAAAGCCCTAGACCAGCAGCTTGCAACATCATGGCCAAAGTTTATTACAAATTTTGCAAAAATTGGTCAAAGTACAAGGTCAAGAGGTCAAATATGTTTGTCTCCGTTAGAATGTCTTATTACAAGGAATACACCTGTGAAATTCCAAAAAAAACTATAATCTTAACAATCAAAAGTTATGGGCAATATTAGAGTCTTTCAAAACAAACAGACAGATGAACAGACATAGGTATCCTGTGTATTTATATATAGGTATCCTTTCTATCGATGTAATAGCTTATATAGGTATATCCTCTCTATCTATATATAACTATATAGGTATCCTCCCTATCTATATATAAATGCTATCCTCTCTATCTATATATAGGTATCCTCCCTATCTTTGTTTAAGGTATCCTCCCTATCTATATATAGGTATCCTCCCTATCTATATATAGGTATCCTCCCTATCTATATATAGGTATCCTCCCTATCTTTGTTTAAGGTATCCTCCCTATCTATATATAGGTATCCTCCTTATCTATATATAGGTATCCTCCCTATCTATATATAGGTATCCTCCCTATCTATATATAGGTATCCTCACTATCTATATATAGGTATATATATAGGTATCCTCATCTATATATATAGGTATCCTCCCTATATAATATAGGTATCCTCTATATATAGGTATCCTATATCTATATATGGTATCCTCCCTATCTATATATATAGGTATCCTCCCTATCTATATATAGGTATCCTCACTATCTATATATAGGTATCCTCCCTATCTATATTTATAGGTATCCTCCCTATCTATATATAGGTATCCTCCCTATCTATATATAGGTATCCTCCCTATCTATATATAGGTATCCTCCCTATCTATATATATAGGTATCCTCACTATCTATATATAGGTATCCTCCCTATCTATATATATAGGTATCCTCCCTATCTATATATAGGTATCCTCACTATCTATATATAGGTATCCTCCCTATCTATATATAGGTATCCTCCCTATCTATATATAGGTATCCTCCCTATCTATATATAGGTATCCTCACTATCTATATATAGGTATCCTCTCTATCTATATCCTTTATAATCATATTTAGTGTGTGAGTCTACCTTGATGAGAAAAAGGTTAACTTTGACAGAATTATGGCCCATATCTGTAAGGGACTACAGTAAAACACAGTTATAGTGAACACACTTATAATGAATTGATGCTTACAGCCAAGTGATTTTTTCATTTCCTGTGACTTAATATATTGTTAACTGCACAGATCAAACCAATGATGCTCATAATGAAGCAAAATTGTCCATAGCCCTTTGCTATAAGCGTGTTTTAATGTATATACAATACTCTCAAAATATGTGTAAGATTGACAGGGTTTTCTCTGTTTATCATCTAAATTAGATTTAACTTTAAATCAACTTTTATTTGTGTGCAAGAAAAATTGCTGCCAACTACCAGTATTTTATTTCGCTTTGTATTTGTAGAGAATGTTTCTTCAACTGCAAAAATAATTTTTACTTAAGACAGGAAACATTCTGTATAAATAATTGGTGTAGATTAATTTTAAAATAAATGACCAACTGCAAATAAAGATGATGCGAATAGAAGTTATGGATATATAATCTGTTGAGTGTTGCAACAAATGCATCTCTTACATGGATGTCACATGTGTGATATATATTTTATGGTTAATTAAGCATAATTGATATATACCAGTCATAGAGTTACGTTTGACAAAATTTGACAATGACAGATTTCGTAGAAAAAACTATTATACACTATACAGCTGTTGCATCAACAACCTGTTACTCGAACCTCTCAATCAATTTTTTTTTTAATTAGACAGTGAAATATTACAGTGTTAATAATTTGTTTTATGATGACTGATTATTAATTGTGGTTAATTAGTCTCTGATTAACAATCAATAAAAATTGATATGATTTGTTTCTACCTGTATGTGGAATTATTTAAGGAATAAAATGATGACCTTCAGGTATGAACACAAAGGACAAATTGGGTTTTTATTAGCACTTGCCATGAACCAGGTTACCTATTACATTAAATCTAGTTTTCTTATGACATATGTTGCTTCTTTGTCGGGAATAATCAAAAGTTTCTTCGTGGAGCAATTGATTTTAATTGCAGTTTGTGGACTTGTATTCGCTGTGAGTTAATACCCCCTGCATTGCGTTGTTTTTCCATTGGCCGATTTGACCAGACATGGATACTCTGGCATGGATAGATGTAACATTACTGTGATGTCAACTGCCATCAGGCTAATTTGATAATGAAAAATGAAACTGTTTACATGTTTTTGAGGAGTGTCAGTTTTCATAATGAAGACTAATTTCTTGATATTATAATAAATACACTTAATACAGATGTCACTTGATGATATTTTACCACAAAGAGATTTATATTTGTCAAGACTTTCACATTTTTTGCTGGAATCATTTTGTCTTGCATGCTTAGAGGAATGGCATTTAGATCTGTTAGATTGAAGTTAAAGAAAAGGATTTAAATTTTTTTTCTCTTGATTTTGTGCATATATGAGTTCAAAAAATCTAATTAAAATGGAATTTGTGTGAAGAATATCAGTTTTTAATATACATGTATATGATCTTGTCTATAAGCTAGTGACTACAGTATTTTATTAATGGGAATATATATATATTGTTCCTTGATGTGATAAAAAAGGCCTTTTGATGCTAACTGTTCCAAGGAACTTATGACCGTATCACCTGTTTTATTACCCGGGTACTGCATAATTTTAAAAATATAGATATTCAGTTTAAGAACGGTCACTTAATTAGTTGCATATCATACAATAATTGTATTTGCTTGCAAATGAATAGCATATCATAAAGTGTGATAATTTATAGATAGAAATATGATTCTTCATCCTTTAAAGACAAATCAAATAATCTGAAATATTTATTTTTTGATTCAAACAATCCCTCAGATTGGTTACTAGAAAAGATTGTTAGTACTGGTGCATTAAAATTGATTCATTAAAAAATTATATTCAACTGGTAAGGGTTCAAAAATTGAACGTAAATGTTTCATGTCATGATCAAATGTAATGAAAATCAGACAACATTATTTGAGAAACAATCTTTTTTATATACCGGTAGTGATCCCAAGTGTCAGTTTGGTAACTGTATATTATACAATTTAAAAAAAGTCCAGTATGTTGTGATTTTTTTTTTAGAAGTAGGTCAAAGGTCATGGTCAAAAGGACTGTAACTTGCATTCTTAGCTCTACTGGTCAGAGACCAGAAGAGCTTATGCGATAGCAATGCGTCCGGTGTCCGCCTGTCTGTCCGTCTGTCTGTCTGTCTGTAAACAATTTTTCAAAATGCTACTCCTCCTACAGTTTTGGTCTGATTTCAATATAACTTGGCACACAAGTAGACTACATTAAGATACATAATTCTCTTTATCGGTTTTTGATTTCAATGAACGGTGTTGCCGTGGTTACTAAAAATAGAAATTTCCTTGAAATTCTTTCAAAATGCTACTCCTCCTACAGTTTTGGTCTAAGTTTTACAGTCTGATTTCAGTATAACTTGGCACACGAGTAGACTACACTGAGATACATAATTCTTTGAATCGGTTTTTGATTTCGATGAACGGTGTTGCGGTTGATACTAAAAATAGAAATTTCTGTGAAATTCTTTCAAAATGCTAGGTCTCCTACAGTTTTGGTCTGATTTCAGTATAACTTGGCAAAGAAGTAGACTACACTTAAAGATACATAATTCTATGTATCGGTTTTTTATTTTGATGAACGGTGTTGCCGTGGTTACTAAAAATAGAAATTTCTGTGAAATTCTTTCAAAATGCTACTCCTCCTACAGTTTTGGTCTGATTTCAATATAACTTGGCACACAAGTAGACTACACTAAGATACATAATTCTGTGTATCAGTTTTTGATTTCGATGAACGATGTTGCCGTTGTTACTTAAAATAGAAATTTCTGTGAAATTCTTTGAAAATGCTACGTCTACTACAGTTTTGATCTGATTTCAATTTAACTTGGTACACAAGTAGACTACTCTAAAGTAAATAATACTTTGTATCGGTTTTTGATTAAGATGAATGGTGTTGCAGTGGTTACTAAAAATACAAAAAGTACAAACCAGTAGAGCTTCAGTCTTGACAGAGACTTCTGGTTCATTATCATGTCTTTTGATAAGCAGTGCACTTAAAAATTGCTAAATAGCACAAAACTACCTCCCAGATATCCAAAATTGATGCTGTAAATATTAGCGTTATGAAGTACAGTAAACGAAGTATAATTCCTATCACCTTTTGTGCAGGATTCATCAGTGTGAAATCAGTTTGCGACGATAAATTTTTTCGACTGTGGAAAGATTTTCTACCAATTCAAAGTAAAAATAAATGGTTTGCGGTGATAAAGATTTGCAAATAAAAGTAGGTAGCGAAACTCGCAGATATTTCTTGCACATGAAAGTTGGTTTACAGTATTTTGAAGAGGTCAAAGGTCATGTTGAAAGGTCAGTGACTGGAATTTCTACAAAAGCCTTTGAGCCAAGCATCACTGTAAACACCAATTTCTTTTGGCAAGATAGAATTTGCTATCATGAGACAAAATTTTCATAAATTCTGGCTATGTTGCTGGATATGATTAATACATTCAAATGAAAATATCATACCTGGGAATGAAATTTCACAAGCAGACTTTCTGCTAGTTGCTATGTTTAATTAACTTCTGTCATAAAAAGTGCTTTACAGTTCAAGACTGAAATGTCTAATCCATTCCTCTGATAGTAAATCTCAAGATATAAGGTGTGACAGATTGACAGACAGACTCAGAGAGACAGACAGACAGACAGATACATGTACAGACAGACAGACTGCTCTGCAGAATTGTAGATTGCAGAAAAGGGGCATATAAATATATACTCATGGCTGGATGGAAATGAACATTGACAGAAGATATTGAAAGTATGACATTGTGTAGAGTTTAGATCATGCAGCTATATGGTAGTCACATGTATGATGAATTATGGAACACTAATAACAAGACATTTTAAATATACTTCATAAATCCCCAGTCAGTTCTCTGAGACTTTTTTTCCCTTCAAATTTTCTCTGAGAAAAATGACTTGAGGATGATTTAATGATGCCCCATGGAGTTGGGTGAACAGGGTATATGGCGGAACTTGATAAATGTATGTGTCAGGAACTGACATTTCATTTGATGTATGCCATCAAGATGCAAATTACATAAACATTTTGAAAAGACAGAATATGAGAATCTTTGGAGGGGCAGATAATGAGAAGTTGATGAACGAGTTCAGAGGGACTCTATGCACTGTGGGAAAGATATAAATTAATCACACTGCAAACATCGCCATGACCACACATAAATAAAGCTCAGGTGTGCTCGTGAATTTCTGGCTTTAAATTTCAAAGAATTTATTAATATGGTGTACATATGCCATGAATTTCCATCTTTTGTATGTCAAAGACTTTATTAGTACCTCGTATTTGGTGTGGTAATTAAGAAATGGCAAGTTTTTTTTTACTTTCCGTAAAAAAAAAAAGATGTAAAGGTTTGAAAAGGGAGCTTGACAGCCTGTAATAAATTTTGAGGTTGTGTTATGAAAAGATTTTTTTCAAAAAACGTTAACAATGTCATGTATGATATTTATTATCTGGGGGGAAAAAATCCATCACGGAATTCTGAGAAAAGAGAAACTTTTTTTAACACAGATGTAAAATCACATTGAAGAAGGTTAAGCCTATATTTAATTTTACATGAAACAAAGTTGTCAGGAATTGACCTTAATCAGAAAGATACTCACTTTTAGACTCAAATCTGTCAAACCTCAACATGCTGAACTCATTATACAAATATTTACATTTCCAATGTCTTTGTCCGAGATAAAATTACAAATTGTAAATGATCTTTATTTCTCCATCAATGTATTTGGTACGTATAAAAAAAACCACGTGCAGGGTGGAACAAACAGCTAAACAGAAGCAGGTCTTGGAGCACGTGGATTGGCGGAATCAAAGCATGTAAATAAAGGAATAACTGTCAGATTTTTCAATTTCATGACGATGATCAATCGATTGGCTTGCATGATAATTTCATGCATAAACGCCTTCGGCGTTTATGCAAATTATCACGCAACCCAATCGATTGATCACATCATGAAATTGAAAAATAAGACAGTTATTCCTTAAATATATACTAGCTGATGAACGTTATACACAGTCACTGTCTAATCTCTTTATCTATTCTATTTTACAATTTTTAAAATCCAAATCTCTCTTAATGTTCTAAAAAAAAAAATCCATTTCACATTGGATTCTTATGAGAAATATAGTGAAGATGGCCTTTAATTTGCGACACCTAAGTAAATTAAATGTTTTTTTTTTATATGAATGAGACAGAATTTCATAAAGTCTTGTTATTTTCGTATATAATCTTCAATTTCACAAAGAGGCAGTCTTGCAAAATTATACCGAAGACAACTTTTCACAAATAAAAATTGATTAACAAAATTAGTACTCAAGTATATTGTACAGATATGTGCTTGAAGCTCTGAAAGGCTAATCTTTAGGGATTATTTCTTTGTGTTAAAAATTAACCCATTTCTTAACCTCACCTTGCCCTGTGATGATAAAAAGGCTTAAGAGGATAAAAAGTAAAACAAAGGGAATAGATTTGCAATGATAGTCTTAATACTCAATCAATATGGCTAAGATTGACATCAATAATACATGTATTATACCGTTATTCCTAACAGACTAGCAACAGAGGCCAAGGTATATCACACAATATCTATCAGTGACTCATAGTCTTATTCCTAACAGGCTAGCCATAGAGGCCACAGGCAGTGACAGCCAGTTTATATCACACAATTTCTGTCAGTGACTCACTGTCTTATTCCTAACAGGCTAGCAACAAAGGCCACAGGCAGTGACAGCCAGGGTATACAGTACAAGCCGTTTAATTTAATACCTGTTTTATATCATAGGCCGTTTTTTATCATAGATATTTAAAACACAAAACCATTTCTTAATAATTCAATGTTAATTTCTTACGTTATTATCATTGGTAAAAGTGTGTACTTCGGTTACTATCATAGAAAAATTTCGTCCGTAATATTTTTTCACACCTTTTTTACTCTGGAGACAATTAACAAAACAAAAGATAACACCTGTCAACACCTGTGGCCCATGCACTGTCGCTTATCTATACACAATGGCTTGACTGAGGGGGATTAGTCACACTCCAGCGCATTTACCTGAGCGATGACTGGAAGTTTGTTTATTTCACAAAGTACATTACACAACAACAGGAAGCCATCCGCAATCTTATTTTCTTCTTTTGTTTAATTGTACATTGATAATAAATGTGTTTTACCAAAATGTGTTGAATCTAAATTAAGTGTCAATTTACCCAAGCTATCTTACGCTTGTTGCCTGATCAATGGTCATAATTAATCACATTTATAAATTGTCCAATTTATTCAGAAGTGTTGTGAAATTAACTTTTTAACCAGCCTGTCCAAGCGGCTTTGATTAACATCAGTGTATCAATTAATTTAATTTCAATTAAACGGCACCATTAAGTGTAATTAGCGCTTGGGTGCAAGGAAGAAAATAATTGGGCTTGTGTTTTAGATGAATTTTCCCTGACACTTAATAGCTTGAAGGTTGAAAAAGAATGAGAAAGAATTAAACAATTTTAATTCATGTTCTGTTATGTTGTAACATAATTTTGATACCGTAAATATTGTGTGGTTGGTAAGCAAGTTGTGTTATGCTGAAATGTTGAACTAACATTTTTGTAACTAAATGTTTTTTTCGTTTATAAGTTTTTATATACTTTTTATAGATATTTTCTCTTTTTGTTTTGTGTTTCATTAAAACTGCAACGTAAAAAAAACAAACGAATTATTAATAGATTGAATTGATCATAGAACCTAAAAACGAAAGTAGATCAAAATGAAAGTTAACAAGATGGATGCCAAGACATCTAGAAGATTGAGTTCGGAGATTATTAAGCTTTAGGAAAGTGAATTTATTTATACAAAATGTTGAAACAGTAAGTAAAAAAAAGTAAAATGATATGTTAGCTAACTTGTTTTTAAAAATTAACCTAAAAATATGAAATTAATACTATAATACTTATTTAATATAGTGTAAAAACGGCAGGCATGTTATTGATCAAGTCATGTTCATGTCAGACCTCGGAGATGAATTTCAGCTGTCTATGGTTTTAATCATAGTCGGTTATTATAAAGTTTTGGCCTGACAAATAAGCTATGATAATAAACGGCTTGTACTGTATCACACAATTTCTGTCAGTGACTCACTGTCTCATTCCTAACAGGCTAGCAACAAAGGCCACAGGCAGTGACAGCCAGGGTATATCACACAATATCTGTCAGTGACTGTCTTATTTCTAACAGGCTAGCATCAGTGGCCACAGGCAGTGACAGCCAGGGTATATCACACAATTTCTGTCAGTGACTCACTGTCTTATTCCTAACAGGCTAGCATCAGAGGCCACAGCCAGTGACAGTCAGGGTATATCACACAACTACTGTCAGTTACTCACTGTCTTATTCCTAACAGGCTAGCAACAAAGGCCACAGGCAGTGACAGCCAGGGTATATCACACAATTTCTGTCAGTGACTCACTCAGTCACTGTCTCATTCCTAACAGGTTAGCAACAAAGGCCACAGGCAGTGACAGCCAGGGTATATTATACACTTATCCACTGGGTGTGAGTGGGATAGCTCTTTTATCAAACCCGGCTAGAACTATTCCCCGAGGGCTTGCCAGGCAATGTTTCAGTCAAGGGTTTGATAACAAGAGTTATCCCACTCACAAACAGTGGATAAGCGTTTTATTATACTGATGTATAATATAATTTCGGAGGTTTGAATTTTTTTTGGTGTAAGATAATTCTGCAAGACTAATCTGAAATCCTGATGACGTCACAATGCCACTGAAGTCATTATGACATCATCAGTAGATAGATCTATCGTTGGAAATCAAAATTGGAGGCAAAAATTGCATGAAAATTTTCCGAGGGTGGATAGCAAAAACTATACACATAGCTTTGCTATGCGTGAACTATAAAAGATAGCTATTTTACCTTCTGAACTTTATACAGGAAACATTTTAACAGAAGTATAATAACACACAATATCTGTCAGTGACTCATAGTCTTACCCAGTAATTAATTTTACATGAAAGAAGTCAGATGCCATGTCATTTAAAAGTGAAATGATGCCAGCATTGCATGTCAACTGATCATTGAATTTCAATGTTCACTCACTCTGCAGCTGTTTGAAAACCTTATATAGAAGGAATTTTTTAAGCAAACCTTTTTAATACTTTAATCTTAATTACTCAAAAACTAAGCTGGCTGCAATGTAAGGTTGAAACAGATGAAAATTGATTGTGACTTTTTCAGCAATAATTAAATATGCATGATCATGAACTTATGATTGGCTTTTTTTGAAGGTTTTTAATTTGTGGTTAAATTAAAGTTATTTGAAAAAGTGTTGGCAATTACTGGTCTAGATTTTTTTTACATTTAAATTCAACCCCTTCTCCTTGCTCATAATTATCTTTGGTGGCTATACCTGTAGAAGCTAATACTTGTTCATGTGTGTAGTCTTTTTTAGCTTGGCCTTCTTTATCTAAGAATTTGTTTTTCTGTTTTAAAATATCTCCACAGATATATCAAACTAATTGCTGTCACTGATTATCCTAAGCAGGTCTAGAATTTTTTTGTTCCAGTTTAGCAAGATGAATGAGGATTTATCTTATATATGTTGGAAATTGACTTGAATTCATCACTCTTGGGCCTAGGTGCGTTAATCCATCTTTGATTTGGGAGTAAATAAATTACTGAAGTGATGGTAATAAGTGTTCCATGTGTAAACAGCAGGGGAGCCAGAGGAGAGGCCATTAATTCAGGGTGTCTAGACAGCATTCCCAACACAAGATGGTATGCAAGGGTTTCAAAAAATATAAATAATGCACGGGTTTAAAAAGTTGATGCTGTCGGTGTAATGTCTTTTGACCAATATCAGAGTACTTTTTAATTTTTCAAAGTGATAAAGTTAAATTTGAAGGATGTTGGCTCTAAATGTGTATATGGGTCAGTGGGTAATAGGTCAAGGTCATTATCTTGACTTGTTTAAAATAGAGAGAATGATTATCATACTAAATGTTGAATTTGCAGTCTTAGAGTATTTTAATACATACAGTCAAACCTAATTATTTTGGAACTGAATGGGACCAAGAAAAAAACTCTCACTGAGATATCAAAGAGCTCAAGATATTTTAATAGGGTAAAATAGTCAAACTTCATTATCTTGAGCTCAGTGAATGACAGGTAAGCAATGTGACCAAAGTCCTCTTGATTCTTTTCACTTTGAATGTCAGTCTGTAAATTAAATAAATGCATCACATATTAGAGGTTTTTACATGAACTATTAAAATGAAAAACTCAATAAATTATATGATTGATATTTTACCCCACTGAAAAGTTCAAGGAGAGTATAAAATTAAAATACTAAAAATGAAGTACTGCTAAGTTATACTATAGCACTGATATCATGAAAAAAATTTAGAAGAAACTGACAATTTATGGTGATTTATGAAAACACTTCAAGTCAAATCTCTAAAACATAAGTTTTTTCTCAAATGGAGATTTCACATTATTTTTGGTATGTAGCGTCCTTGAGTTGATAAATGTACAGCTAGCTGATCCCCAGTGAATAGACAAAACTAATCATAACATTTGTCATTCCCCAGGGGGGCCCACTCAGAACACAGACTGTCAAATACTGTCAAAGTCCTAATAAATTCTAAATCATTGATCTATACCGATCTGTATTACAACTGATTGACAGCGTTTATCAGGGGGTCGTAATGAGAAGTTCTAATTTGTTGTTCTCTTCAATGATTAACTGCCAATGCCTGACTGTCAGAAATCAGGTAGAACTATAGCAAGACAGCTTAAATAGGCCACAGATCACTGTTAATTATTCAACAGAAGTATGTCAGATATTTTTTTTTAAAAATGATTGTGCTCTTGAAATGATGGAAATTGATGTCTTTTTGGGTTAAGAATTTTGTCATTTGTTTTTTTTTTTTTTGTTTGAAAATTGATGATGTAAAAAGAATTGACCTTTTAAAATTTTCATTTAATTGTTTCATCTGAATAAACTCTGTTTGGATTTTTTTTTTTTTTTTTGGAACGAATTGATGAGATGATGATATACATCTTGAATTTTGCTTTGAAGATCTTGAGAGAAAAAAAATTCACAAAAGTATTCTTTGTTGACAAAATGCATGATCATTGCTTCATTAGATTCTGTGTATTATTGACATGTGTGCTGAACATTTGGCAGATAGATCTAACATGTCTAAATTCATTCTTGGTTTTGTGAAGCCTATCAAATTTTCACAAATAGGATTATAAAGTTTTTAATAACTATTGGATTAATGGGTTTTATTTAAATCTCTCAATCATGTACCATCATTGTAAATGTGATACACATCTCAAGTGTGAAAATGCACTGGAATTTAGTGACCTTGAATAAGTTTGAATGGGGTCAAGGGCAATATGTTTGAAAATACCACAAGGTTTTGCTCTGTTCAAATGTTGTATTATTTCGAAGGATTTATTCTTACTTAAAATTAACATACAATTATATTCTTATTTCTTTGAGTAATGTTACATATATTACAAACATGGCTATTTACAATAGTTGTTAATTAAGCATGCAAATTAGTAGCAAAAAACATGATATGAGGATGATGTTAATGCTGACTTAATATCATACAGAGGCATTGGTATGTAAAAGATTATAGGTAAAATATATAACAAGTGGGTGTTAAGTTTTTAATGATTGTAGCAAGAATTTAGTGACAGTTCCACAAAAAATATGCAAAACATTTTTAGTAAAATTGTTTAAAGGAATTTTACTTACATGCCTTTTTCTAAGTTATGTTTAAATTTGAATTGAAATCGTCCATTAAAGTTTGAAAGAATATTATATATGATTGATTGATTCTGATGAAGAGGTGGGGAGAGAAAGAGGGAGAGAGAGAAAAAAATAAACCCTAGAATCTGTATATGACAGGAGTTGGCAAACAGAAATAAAAGCTTGATTTCTGGCTTGTCAGAGTTTTCCTGATCAGATTTCATTTAATGAAATTTTTCGTGATGGATTGGTACCCGGTTCATACGCCTGTCAGAAGGATTTCCTTTATACAAACGCTGAGTAATATCTGACGGTAATAAATCACTCACCCGCCTGACGTTTTCTGTTTGATATGAAAAGATTTTAAATAATACTTCCCCCCACGGCTAGTGTAAAGTTCTTCAGTAAATTTGCAGGTCCGTACAGCATCTGTCTTTTTTTATAGGCAATGACCAATATTGGCAAATACTTGTTATAAATTATTTTGACAAGTTCTCAAAAAATCCAGGGGGGTAGGCAAGGGGATGGGAAAGCCGGGTTGGAATGTACTTTGCAGGTAGAAAAAAAAAATCACAATGCATCATCAATCTGAGAGAAAATCTTCCCTCTACAATCATTAATTTTTGACATTAAGGAAGAAATTTGAAGAAAAAAACCAAGCATTTTAATATCCAATCCTTTTTGTTAAAATCTCACCTATTGATATAAAATGATTGTGTAATCACTATTACGGATATAAAATCAAAAAGTCAAAAAATGTCATATGACAGTGCAACCACATCATGTATTTCTCCTATCAAACATTACCTGTATTGAATTTTTGTTGAGATATTTATGCAGATGATTGATTTCTATATAAACTTGGGGAAATAACACAGGTGTAAAATCTACCTGCTTTTATCCCCTAGGTATGCCCTTATGTAGGATGATGAAAAGATCACCCATGACTATGTTAACCTTAAAAAGCTGTTAAAATTTGTAATATTTTTTGTTTAGGGAATGAAGATTTTGAACAAGAGTAAAAATTGTCTTTTTTCAAAGTAGGAGGAAACCATTTAATTACATGCTACATGTACCAACAAAGAGGTACATACTTGGGGGAAAAAAGGAAAACCAAGCACCGATATCGCAGAATTTATCTGTATGAAATTTCAGAATGATATGCCAGATTTATTTGTTTGAATTTCTAATTTTAAATTTGAAAAAATGAAAACAAACAAAGCATGATGACACTATTGAATTAAGCATCCCATCAATCATGCATTGTGATGCGTCATTGATGTCACCACGTATTGGGAATGACTATTTTTAACGGGTTCGTCACTTGTTAAATACAGTAATTATACATTGTAAAATCTGATTGATTGCTAGCACTCAGAATTTTGTGAAGATGTCCTCCCACCTTTTCCTGTGCAGTATATAGTTATTTTTATGGTCATTGGTATTCATAAAGTAAATGCAAGAAACATTTCCAAGTCATATACCAGCTAAGTCATTGAATGCCTTATGATCAGTGTTGCTGGGTCCCTATTATATACTCAACATATGAAATAATTACTGTATTTTAAGGTTATTTGTCGTATTCTAGCCTATTTTGTTACTAATTTATGTCGTTGTTTTAAACTTTTGATTGGAAAGCAGAATTTATTGGAAAGCATTACCGGTACCTGAAGTTGCTTTGGGCTGACAATGACTCAATTTTTGTACTGAACAATTCCTTAAATATATTGAGTACTTTTGTCCTGTTAAATAAGACTTTTACTGATTCTAGTTGGAAGAATCTTGAAATACATTTAATTAATTTAAAAAGAAAAAGAAAATTTAAAAAGAAAGGTACCTGTTTCATATTTCTTCATTTATTGAAAACTGTTTTACCTGAAGATGCTCCCCCCCTCTCTCTCTCTCTCTCTCTCTCTCTCTCTCTCTCTCTCTCTCTCTCTCTCTGAAAAGCAGGTATCTTTTGATAATCCTAATTAAATAATCCTTCTTCATGAGAAAAAAAATAAAGAGAGAAAATATCATGAATGTTCTCAAGGTTGAATACAATATCTGAGCAGTTGAGTTGGGAATCTCTTGATCTTAAAATTAGAGATAACCAAATTTGGAAACTCTGGCCTTACAAAACTCCCTCCTACAATGAATTGCAGACAATGGTAGTTGATGGGCCCCCAAGGTGTTACAAAGCCCCAGAAAGTGCATAAATCTAAATTCCCTTCCAAATGTCTGGGACACCTTCGATGCACACAGGAAATGTGCAGTCATTATAGCAGTCCACCTGTCGCTCAGTTTCAATGTCAGATTTATCTCCTTAACAGGTGATTGAAAACATTCTACCTGGGGTGTTATAATTCCATCATTTTTTATTTCCATGAAACATTGAATCAGATTATTTTAATAGCGCTGTGGTCCATTTGTTATGCTTCAATTTTCACCCTTGTTGACTTGAGCTACAAAAGGAAAAAAGGGAAATCTCCTGGACCGTCAATGACAAATGGAAAAAAAATATTCCGGAAGCAGAGTGAGTATTTATTGACACGTAAAGTTTCTTGTCGGGATTTTCAGACCCGGGAACACTCCTTTTCTGGCCTGCGGCCTGACACCTACTTGAAGTTTTGATAGACAACAGAGTTTTATGCAAAATCAATACATCTCACTCATTGTCAATTTATGTCAACCTGACTAATATGTCAAACTCGAAAGGCCCAAAATTTACAACAGGGTTGACAGGTGAAAATTGGAATGAATTCAAACAAAGCTCTTCAGATTCAGTTCTGATCTTATGGGAGGCCTGGACTGATAGACAGGCCTTCTGTCCCATCATTCTTTCTGTACCCAGCATGCATTGTTGGAAATCTTGGTACAGTAGCTCTCTAATCCTTGGGACATTTTAATCAGTTTTTTTTTTCCTAAGAAAATTTTTATTTCTTGAAATTTTTTTTTTATTGATAGATTATCAAGAAAAAATAAAATTTGTATTAGTCTTCCTTTATATTAAGCAATCAATTACGTCATAAGCATGTTTTAAAAACTTAAAAGCTTTGTAAACCGAGTCACACTTTTTTAATCTTAAAGAGATTTGAGATATCCAGAAGATCGACAACATTATCTGTTTGCATTTTTGAAATCAAATAAATTTTTAAAACCCTGTCAGAAGCTATTGATAAAGTGTTTTGAAGGGTGTAATTAATTAAACATGTTATCAGATATCAGTCATCCTGTTTATTAAAGTTTTCTTTTTATATTTTTAAATTCCACACCTCTTACATAAATTTATAACTAGGAGCCGTGTTAGTTTACTTATTATCATTTGATTTATATGGGTGACACATCAAATTCTCTGTTCTTATCCGGTTTGGTTTAGTGGGAAAGAGAGAAATGGCAAGTTAATGTTTTCCCCTCCTATCTGATTGTCTTCAAGATCAGGGTGACTTCATTATTTTATACATCCGAGACCGTCTGAGCCAAACGGTGGTTGAAAAATCAGCATAAAAAAACATAACATCTGCCCATAGCGTGGACCCCTCAGACAAAAAAAAAAATGGTTCTGACGATGTAAAGTTGCATGTATTGTTTTGTTTGCTTTGCAATCATTTATCTTGTTGATGAGAGGAAGGCAGAATGCTTGGCTGTCTCGTTGTAATCAGAAACTCGTCAGTTTCAGAGGGCCAGTCCTACCTGTAAGTTTCATTGTACACCTGTCTTGTCTGCGATCAATATTTCCTCATCAAATGTTTGTTGATTTTTTTAAAAAACCTGTCGACTGAAGCAAGCTTACTTGTCAGTTGCACAAACGAGATGCAGTTAACCAAGTGACAGGCTGCCGGTGTAAGCCGAGAATATTGTGTGGGGATCTACTCGAGCTGTGGACTCGGCTCAATTGAGATTTACAGGCACCTGAGTAAAGGGATACTTGTGTTTTAATGTTCATTGTGTTTGGGGAAGTGTGATTGGTGATAAAAATTTAATTACTTCTAGGAATTAGCTGCCACAGATATTTTTAGTGTCATTTTGGATTAACATTTCTGTGTTTAAGTAAAGAATCTGGCATTTAATTCCTTGCCCTCTTGATTAAGTTTGAACTGTTAGCAGGAAGTTTATGAATGGTGAGGGTTAAGCAAACAATGCAACTGAAAATTGTGCAAGGTAAATATGTTTTTATTTTATGAATTGATTAATTTAATTCAAATACTATAAAATAAAATGAAAATTTAATTATGACAATTGTAGATAATTTTTTTTATATACAGAGGCTTTTTTTGGTCCAACCGAATAATTTTTCCATTTCATCTTTGATTTACATTTCTAAGACACTGAGCAGCCAATTTAATTATTTTGACAATGGCTCGGTAGATTATTTGTGATCAGAAGTACATACACACAGTAGTGAAGGGCAGTGATGCTGAGTTGTCTTTGTGTCAGAACTCATTACTTATGGTACATTCCATGTAGTGTTGACAGATTATTTCTGTAATCAAATGGTACATCTGTCAGGGTTGATCAGAATGGACGACCACTGCTTTAGAACTCGCCCTCTGCCTTCAGCCCTCAGTCACTAACACAGACGACTGTCAACGAAACACAGACGAAAAGAGGACTTACGGAGATCACTGTCAAAACATGCTAAAACTGTCCAATGCACTGCAGAAAAGATGTAAATTTAAAATGTTAATTGTCTGGATTTTTTAAAATTACATTTCAATCAAAGCTGAAGTATCCTTGAAAAGATCCATCTGTGCATTAATTAGTGTCTTGATTAATTAACCCTGCATTGTCTATTGTGTGTAGAGAGTAATAGAGAGATGACAGAGAGTCATCATTAATATGAGAAAGGGGTGTCAGTTGCTTTAGACAAGAACATCATTTCATCTGAGGGTCTCCCCCATTAGTAAGCCGATGAAATACGATGAGGGGGTCAAGCGGACACATCAACATAGAGATACAGCTGGACATGGGGTGTCACTGACGATTGCTTGTCACCTGTCAACTAAAGCTCGTCAGCTTGGCATTAAAGAACGCAGGTGTACGCCAAAGGAACCTGGCCTCACAGCTCAAGGGGAATAACTCTCGCTTATCTGATGGTCCAGTGGGTTATCTTGTTTGGGCGCTGGAGTTGGACTGACGTGTTTATCAATCAGTTTGACACATGGACAGCACTTTCATGTGTGTTTTATGGGCCACAGACAAACATGTAATAATTGTGTGGCAAATCGGTGTGTGACGGACAAAAGAGAGACAAACTTATCAGGCTAGATCTTCAGACAGGTAGTTATATGTGATTTGTTTGGTGAATTTTCACAGATGAATTTTATTTTTCTAATTGAAGAAGAGAGATAATTAAATGTGTTAGGTCTAATGTAGGAGTGGAATTGCATAATGATGGCATTTTATTTACATGATGCTTACAGCACCATGACATATCACAGTGTAGAAATTGACATTTGTGGAAAATTGGACCAACACAAGACAATTAGAATAAACATAAATTGTCATCAGTCTAAATGACTGATTCACCTATCACTCATTTTGAAGCAGGCTAAACACTCACTTTCATAATCTGTTCAGGCCTTGCCATGTGACAATGCTATCTTCTTGTTCTTTGGAATAAAGTGTATTTTTACGGAACTTTTTTTTCTCAAGGTGTTGTGTTTGCTCTTTTTGGATTGGATTTACTCCGATTTCTGTTTATTGCTGCTATAATTTTTTAAAATTTATTGTTTGGAATAAGGACTTGAAAAGAAATAAATCTCACAATTAAATAACTTCCCTTTGTGCTGTCTCTGTTTTACAAGTTTGTATAATGTTATCAGGGAAGTTGTTCATCAGGATGATAATTCATTAAGGAAGTTTAAGAAAATACAATTATACAACTTTGAAAATTAATGTTTTGTTGAATTTTGTTACTGCGCAATTTTGAATTTTACCCTGCAACAGAAACAGCTGTCCAGTTTGTATGTTGTATTAACAGTTAAACTTTGTTATCCAAAACACTGATATCTCAAATACCATGGGTACTGTGGATATGTTGAAGGGATTTTAAATTTTCAGAATCTCATATTTTTTTAAGTAAATTAACTTTAGATATCTTGATTCTTATTATCTCATAAGTTTTTGCTTAGTCCCTTTGAGTTTGAGATAATTAAGTTTGACTGTACATTATGTTCTGATACAACTTTTTAAGTGTAATTAATTTTTTCTTTATTTTTTTTCAGCCTCTGATGATGATCAGGGATCAGAAGGTGACAATGAGGATGAAACATCAGATGATGACAGAAAATTAAAAACTTTATCTCTCGACGAGAAATCAGACTCAACTGAGAGAGACTCAAACAAAGATTCAAACACAGTCCTAGAACCACTGGAAGGTGGCACCTCATCAGATAATCATCAGGATTCTGTAGAAAAACCGGAGCAGACGACAGCTGAAAAATCTAGTGATAGTTCCGAGTGTGACAAAATGACTCTGAAAAAGGAAGATAATTGTAAAAGGGAACCTGAAAAACGGCCTGAAACACCACCATTGAAAAGACTGATGAGGCAGGACCCGCTGCCCTTATTCATGACTGACAAAGGCCCATCACCTCCAAAGAAAATCTACCGAGATGAACTTTATTACAAAAAATTTGCCGTCCCATATTTCGCAACACCATCCATGGTCAAACATGCACCCACTCACCCCAGGCAAGCAATTCTGAAATCCAAACACTACTCCAACAAATTTCCAAAGCATTTCAATCCATCCAGTCCATATTCATTCCCAAAAGTCCATTCAGAGGATCAACCTTTAGATTTGTCTACAAAAGGATCATCTAAATCCAGTTCATTTGTGGACACCAGGAAATCAGCAGGAAAGTACACAAATGGATTCCTCTCCAATGGTTCTAGTCTACAAAGTCTGCAAAGGCGATTTGGTGGCATGGCAGGATTCCGCACCAGTCGCCGACCAATGAGTGGAATTCTCACGGGACTTCCCTCCACTATCTCACAGAAATCTCATTCAAATTCTCAGAAAAAAATCTATAATGATCTCGCAGTACGTCAAAGTCATAAAAGTGAAAATAAGACATCAGAACTCAAAGATCCAATTTTAAAGGAAAAACTTAAAAGTGAAGTTGACTCAAAGGCCACTAGTGAAAAGGACCAGAATTCAAACATAACCAAAACAGGAAAGGACAGCTCAGAGAGTATTGACAAAGAAGAAGACAATAAATATACAATTCACAAGTGTTCTTGTCAGAAAACCTATAGTACACTGTATGGGCTTAGCCTTCACTTACAGGAATCTGGACATCTGCCAGCAGGGACAAAACAGACCAACCTAATGGAGTATCCAAAACTAGTGAGAGGGCAAGACATGTGGCTCAACCAGGAATCTGAACAGACCAAAAAAATTCTTAGGTGTATTCAGTGTGGTGAGTCCTTTAAATCTCTACCCATGTTAACTGTTCACATGATGCAGACTCAACATTACACAAAAATCGTAACATCTGAACACGGGAGGCGATCACACAAGTGTTCTGTTTATTGTGACCGAGACCTGGACAGGGAGTGTATTTTCAAGTGTAAGGTGTGTAATAGTGCTTACAGTGACATGGAGGGCTTAGCCAACCACATGGTTCTCTCTGGTCATCACAAAAAGAAAATGCACCAAATGTCGCCTTTTTCCGATTTCAAATTAAAACTGCCACAAAAGCGGTACCTCAGAGAGGAACAGATTGACAGGTCCTTGTCACCTCTAGGTAGCTCTCAGGAGGAATCTAAGGCTAAGATTTCCCGCCAAAGTTCTCCTCTCAGCGATCAGTCCAGAAGTCCCAGCTCAAATGGGGCTTCTGAGGATAGCAGAATCACCTGTGAAAATTGCAGTGAGAAAATTGAGACTGGAAAATTTGTTGATCATGTTCGCGTTTGTTTGTTATTGTCCAAATATGATTCGAATTATAAAATTTCAATCAAGAAAGAAAATGTCAAAAGGGAAATAGATGACTTGGAGAAAACCATGGAATCAGGATCAGAAAAAGACAGAGACTCTGAGACAGAAAAAGATGGAAGTTCTGAAGTAAAAGTGAAAAAAGAAGTGGAAGAGAACGATGAATCTCCAAATATAGACACAGATGTCAAGAAAGTTGATACTTCAGAATTTTCTGCTGCAAAAATTGATGACGGATGTGGAGATTGCAAAAAGTTGGACATTATTGACCCCAACCATGGGACAGATGAGGGCATTAAAGAAGAGAGCTCAGCTTTATCTGCCATGGAGAGCTTCATTCAGAGGAGCTTCAAATCCGAGTTCAATTACAGAAGAGGTTCTGTGAAAATGGGATCTGCAAACAAGGAGCAGGTAGGCCAAACATCACAAAAGCCTCTTGAGCGATCTAGTCCATCTATTAGACTTGAAAAGTATCAAAAATATTTTCATTACTTTTACTCAAGCGAGTCTGATGAAAAAAGTTCATTGGAGGAAAAATCCTCCACTGATGACATTGGGAAGCTAGAGAAGATGTGTGAAGAGGTGAAAGGATCCAAAAGTCCTAGTGTGGAACAAACAAAAGAGACCCGGAGCACTCCTAAACTGGAGATAAACGGTGAAATCCTCAGTAGCAAATATCTGAATTTGGATGAAGAAGAGAAGAATAAGGACTCTTCTTCATCATCATCCTCAAAGTCTTCAGCCTTAGACTCTCTCAGTAGTTTCGTATACAGTCAATCCTTAACCAGTGAACACCCCTTAGATAGTCTGCAGAAACTCTTAACAAATAGTAACATTCCTAAAATCATGCCACCACATTCATTGAAAACCTTTGATCATGTACGAGCTTCGATGTCAACTAGTCCTCTGAATCTTTCCCTAAAAAGGGAACTGGACGAGGACGAATTGGAATTTTCTGACGGTAAAGACAGTTTCTCTGATCAGGAGAGCAGCCATAGCAGTGACAGTGATGCTAACATGGACTACCGCTGCGCCGCCTGCAGCCGCCATTTTGCCTCCAAAGGTTCCTACCGCTACCATCTCAGTCGCTGCCATCTGTCCTCTGTCAAAAAGTACGGAATCAAAGAAGCCTTCAACATGAGCCCTTATATCTACCTCCCTCTGGATCACACTGCCAAATTCTCCAAGTATTACGAAATGGCTCAGGAGCTTGCCAAGAAAGGAAAGTAATCTAGGGGATTGTACCTTTTGAACTTATGAAGAAAAAAAACCCTCGTAAATTCCAGTACTCTTATTTTTTACTGCATTCTCCCCCCCAAAGGCAGCACTATAATTTAGAAAATCATTTAGGGATCATTATCATGTGATATATCTTTTAGAGAAAAGTACATGTTATTGTAGTTTTAACATTCCAAAAACCTGATTTCACTCCTGAAATCCAGCAAGAGAATTTATATAGGTGTTTTGATTTTCCTTTCCTTTCTTGTTTTATATGTTTTGTTCAGTATTTTTGGGAAAATAATGGCTTTGAAATTTTTGATATGTTTAAGAATTACTGAATATAATGCAAGATAAAAATATCTTAAGTTTTTCCTCAGATACTTATGTATGTACTAAGACATTATCCCAGTGCATTAAGGTGAAGTTGTATAGCTTTTTGTCTGACAGTGTCACACCAAAAATGGAAATCCATGTTTAAAAAAGCTTTAAAGATGAAGGATTTAATTAGTACTTAGACAGATTTTGTGGGTGATTAATTTTTTTCTTCTAGGTATAAAACACACATAAATGTATTCTGCATAATATCATATTATAGAATGAACCATTATGGAATGTCATTCCCTCTACTCAATGTATAATTTTTCCAACTAGTTTGTGTAAATAGCTGAGCTCTGGGCAAGTAGCAATGTATGAATTAGTTTATGTCAGATGTGCTTAGAATGGATTTCGGGCTGTAATTTTGGTTGACAGCAAAACGTGTTTTATGGTCTCTGATTAGGAAAAGCTGAAATCATTATCAATGTTCGACTCCCTCATTACAAGGTGCATCAAATCACAAAAACGCCTTTCCCCCTCTCAGAATAAAACTCCTAGATGTCAAGTTATACAAAACATGGGCAATAAATATACCGTTATCTATCATGTTAGAAAATTCTTGCAGGGAGTAATTGATAATTTTCTTTTTGTGAAAGAATGGGCTTGAATACAATCCAAATTACACAAGATTTATGTAACAATTTGTACTTTTCATATCAGAATTACGGTTTATGATAGTCACACTTCTTTGTTTGATAATATGATATCGATAGTAAATATTTTTTAATACAAAATTTTTTAGAACAAAAAAATTGAAAGTCATGATAGAGGAGCAAAAGAAGTAGTTCACCTTCTTTGATGTTTTAAGAAGCATCAATCATATATTCTGGTATGAAATTATATGTAGTTCATCATTGTAATTACAGAGCAAAATTAAGAGGGTTTGATTTTGATGGACAACTGTTTACAAATCTGTCACTGGCATCAACAACAGCACCAGAGTTATTCTGGAACCACCCACCTTATGAACCAAGCTTTTGACTAATGGTGCTAAATCTTCAGGTGTTTTGACACAGACATCAGTCAAATTTTGAAATCCTTGTTTTATTTATATGAAGGAGTGTTATTTAATGTTTATCACACAGTGACATGATTGATGGGAAAGTAAAAGTACAGGTTTAAGATAATAAAATAATTGAAAAATGAATGTGCAAGATTTCCTGTCAAAACTTTATAGGATTGTTTTGAAGGGTGCTGCTTATTTTTCTCATTGTACAAGAATTCTGAATGACAGTGTCATGAAACAAATCATTGATTCATGTCTGAGTTTTGAAATCCATATAAATATTTGAAAGAAATGTGTACAGGCATAATTTTGTTATAATTGTACATATTTAATGATGTTTTTTTGTGTGCTTTGATTACATATCATTTTTTTGTTACAGTGCTCTTTCTACTCATTTTTTTGAAATCTTATTCCAAGTGCCAGCTTTTTGTAGTTAGTATTTTTTTTATAACCCAATTTTACAAAGTATCCAAAGATTTAGTTATAAAATGACTAAGTAGTCACTCCCTGGTAATAAAAATTGCCTGTGTACCAAATTTTTTGTATGGAAAAAAAGAGATTTTTATTAGAAAAAATGAGTTTTAAAGCCATATTGATGCAATTTAACAAGGTTATATTTTGAAATGACATTTTCATTTGACAGCTCTTGTTAAACTGACTACATGGTCATAAAAATGGCAGTTAAAGTCATGTACGTCAAAATCAAGTGATTTGTGGTACACTTATTAAGTGTCTATCCATTTTATTTATTGTATCAACTTTTGTGTATTCTCATTATTAATCGTTATATATTTTATGTTTTACTTATTAAATGATATGGACACAAACTTATCATGAATTAAATATACAATACCATTGTAAGGTTTTGTTCTTTTGTATCTTTCCAAATGTTCCTTTGGTAACATGAACTTTGACAGTAATCAGGTCAACAAATGATTAGGTACCCTACCATTAAGTGTTGGTAGGAAAAATCACTGTGCTGTATATTCTTACACTTCTGTAAACAATTAGTTACCCATTTTCTCTGCAAATGACACCAATTTTGCTCAACTCAAGGTCACACAGGTCAAAAGCAGCCTTGTTGCAACTAAAATCCTTTTGAATTTGCATTTTTCCTGCCAGAGAGTTTTATAGAAATAATAAAATTAAAATATGGAAAGGTCAAGTTAAAAACAAGAGGCCCATGGGCCACATTACCTCACCTGATAGGACTAGTATAAAATCTTTTTATTGTAAAGTTTAAATCCAAAAGTAGTCCCATGACCAATCATGGATTTGCTATTTTTTAGAAAATGATTGAGAAGAAGATTTTTAAAGAATTTTCCTATATATTTCTATGTAAAACTTTGGTCACACAGGCCCCGCAATGATTTGAACAAACTTGAATCTACCTACCTGAACATTTCCATATAAATATGATGAATAATGGCTTTGTCATTCTTGAGAAGAAGATTTTTAAAGAATTTTCCTATATATTTCTATGTAAAACATTGGTCCTTTGGCCCCGCCCTACCCCGGGGGGTCTTGATTTGAACAAATTTGAATCTACACTACATGAGCATGCTCATATAAATATGATGAATTATGGCTTTGTCATTCTTGAGAAGAAGATTTTCAAAGAATTTTCCTATATATTTCTATGTAAAACTTTGGTTGGCCAGTTTTAAACTATAACTATAGTTTCAAAGTTTCATCTTTCCTGGCACAGTGGTTCTTGAGAAGAAGATTTTTAAAATGTACCACTAAATTTTCATTAATTCCCAATTATCTCCCCTTGAATAAGGGCATGGCCCTTCAAAAAACTTTAATATACTTTGTGGCAAGTTTGGTTGAAATTGGCCCAGCACTTTTAAAGAGGTCGAAAATGTGAAAAGTTTACAGACAGACAGACGGACGGACAAACAGACGGACGCCGGACAAAATGTGATCAGAAAAGCTCACTTGAGCCTTCGGCTCAGGTGAGCTAAAATATACTGTAGATTCCTTATTTTTCGCGAATACTTATTATCGCGAATGGGCTCTTCAACGGCAAATCGCGAGAATAATTATTCGCGAATGGACAGTTGATCAAGAGATCTTACATAGATTTCAGCACCATAATAATAAAGGCGAGTAATTTTATTTCGCGTGTGTTGCTTCTCGCGAAAGATTATATACGTATATTTAGCAATAACACACAATTTATTTTCGTTAATTACGAAAATTTTGAAAATTAAATTCTCATGAATAATAGTATTCCTAAAGATTATATAGAGCAATAACCCCAATTTGTGAAAATTTTGTCTCGCTAATCAAGAGTCAATGACTATCTCGCGAAAATAAGGTGTCGCGAAAATTTAGTGATCTACAGTACATATAATTGATAAATTCTCACCAAATTATAGATCAGTGCATATGCTTATTTAGAAGTACTTGTCATATGAATAGTTTCTTTGAAAGTGAACAAAAAGCAAATTAATGAAAAGCAAGGTCAAGGTCACAGGAAAGTTCAAAGTCAAAAGTTTTTGATGTAGTCATACTAGTTCTTAATAATGTGTATAACCAGATGAAGTTTGATAAAAATATCTTAATAATTAAAAAGTTTCTTTAAAACTGAGCTACATGGAAATTTAAGTAAAGTCAGGACAAGTTCAAAGGTATGGTCAAGGTAAAAAAAAATTGAATGAGTTAAATAGCTGACATCAGTATGTATCAGAATATAAAGATTGATAAAAAACACCCTTGAAGTATTCTTTAAAACTGAGCCAAACACTATATCAAAAAATTAGATTGAAAGGGCAAGCTCAAAAAATGTTAATGCAGTAAATAGCCCTTAGGGATATGTTACAGCATATGTAGTTTGATAAAGATATCTTCAATGGTTTCTTTATAACTGAGTAAAAACACCAATTACAAAAAATAGGTCAAGGTCCAAAGAAAAGTGAAGGTCACAAACTGTTGATGCAATTGAAAAGCCCTCATCAATATGCATCAAGGTATGAAATGAAACATATGGAGATAACGAACAGTATTCAAGATCAAAAGTCCATAAAACAATACAAAATAGGAACAGAGCAAACACGGACCTCAAAATCAGTCCATAAAACAATACAAAATAAATAACAGAATAATCTGTCGTCAATACAGTGTATAAATAATGAACTAACAATTAGGATGAAAAATTGATTAGAATATTCAATTGAAAGTCACAAACTGTTGAAGCAGTTGTATAGCCTTCATCAATATGTATTCAGCATATGAAGTTTGATCTTGAATGGCCTCTCTGAGCTGTACTAAACACTACTTTAAGAAAAGTTAGGTCAAGTTTAAAGGAAAGGTCAAGGTTTAACAGTTGGTGCAGTTGAATACCTTACTTCAGAATGTATCAGCATAGTGAAGTTTGATGACACTATCTTGAATCAAATCTTTAAAATGGGCTAAACACTAATTTAGAAAAATGAGGTCAAGGTCGTAGGAAAGATCAAAGTCAAAAAACGTTGATGCATTTGAATAAATCTTCTCAACATGAAAGTACAGATGGGATGGCATGATAAACTTTATGCCCAATCCATATTTATGGTACCATGATTTCAAATTTGACCAGGGTAATCATTTTATTCATATACAATCACAATGCAATTCATTTTGTAACAATAAACTTCTAGATACAAAAATAATTTTTACTGATTTCAAATCCAGTATCTTTTTTTCAATGGACTGAAGTGACATCTTGAAGCTTCAGACAAAAACCATTATACCAACACATTTAAATAATGATGTAATGACTCAAAATGTCCTGCAACCGAAAAATGTTGATTTAGATGGAAATTCTTGAGAGGGCATTTGCTGCTAGCTTTGACAGGTGCTTACAGGTAAAAATATACTAATAAAATAGCCAGACAACAGGTGAGTCATCAGCTGATGTAAGTAAACTAATCTATTTCAAAGCTTACTAACCCTGCACCTGCTGTATTAACTTCATGTAGAGTTATCTTAAACTAATGACCTTGTTTTATTAGCGTGACCTTTGACCCTGGTGATACCTTGTACAAGGTGATGGAGAAACAAATCTTCGTTTTTGTCCTGCTTTATGTATAGACACTGGATGTCTCAAAATATGTGGGACCATTGCTTCAACAGTGATGTAATAACAATTTACACACAATTCTCGTCTCAAATATATGCTAAAATTTTCTCAATTTTTTTAAAATTAGGACTTTAAAACTGAATCAATTCTTTCCTATTTCATGACCATAACCAAAATGTGATATATAGCAGTAGTAGCCTGAAAACTAAGTCTTAAGCTCATGCACTTGCAACAATATTTTACACACATTTGTTTTTAAAAAAATCGGTTGCACATGGATTTGCTATTTTTTAGAATCTTTTTAAAGAATTTTCTATATATATCTTTAAAAACCTATTAGTCAACAAAGGTTTTCCTATATATTTCTATGTAAAACTTTGGTCAGCCATTTTGGCTTACCCCCAGGGGTCATGAAATGTTATCTTATAAATGTGTCTTCACATAAACAACTACTTCTATTCCTCTGGAGGTACCAAGCCCATATATATATGATGAATTATGGCTTTGTCATTCTTGAAAGAAGATTTTTAAAGAATTTTCCTATATATTTCTATGTAAAACTTTGGTCAGCCATTTTGGCCCCGCCCTATCTAAAGCCATCCCTTTCAAAAGTAGATATGACTTTTTAAAGAATTTCCATATATTTCATGACTAAATCTTACCACAATATAAATATAATTATGGCTTTGTCACAATTTTTAAAGAATTTTCCATATATTTCCCTTAATAAACTAAATGCATAATAAATATGATGAATTATGGCCCTGACATATATAGTAAAACTTATCAAGTTTGAACAAACTTGAATAATGGCATGCTCCCATATAAATATGATGAATTACTTTGTCATTCTTGAGAAGTTTTCTATATATTTCAAACTTTGTAGCAATGCACAGGCATTAGCAGCACATTCATTTTGTAACCTGTACTTAAAGTCTTCAGTGTCCTCAATGTATGTCACTTACACTGTATTGTTTCTAATACTTCTCCAGACACATGACATGAATTATCAAATACCTCCCTCAAGACAAAACAATAACATATTGTGGTCTGATTGTGTTTACATTTTTAAACAAAATCCCCTTCAAATTAAAATGAATGAAAATGCAATAAATGCTAGCAATAAATTCAACATTTTATTTTGGAAGCACATCAAATTCAGAGTTTTTAAGTTAAAAATTAATCTTAACAAAAAGAATTTTTTCACAATAAATGTCACATCACCATTTTATTTTACACCTGGACCATTTACCTTGTTTACAACTTAAAGCACACATTAATTAATTAAATAATAAAATCTGATGACTAGAATAAGTTAATATGTTCTGTCATTCACAAGTCAAGTTTTCTTGTATAATCAACATGCAACTTTCTCTCATGAACCAATCATAAAATAAATTTCCTGTAACTGCAAAAATTTTATCCATGGTACTTTCCGTTTCCTGAAAACTCTACAGACTTCTAATTGGCCCTTATTAGTATAACAATTATTACCATCTCATACAAAAAACCAAAATTCTAAAATGCCTCTATCAATGATGTTTCTGATTGGTTGTTGCAGAAGCAAGCCCATTTGTAATTGGTCACCTTTAAAACAAATAAAGCTAACAATATGGCTACTGTGGGAACAATTCCTGGGCCACTTGCTCTAAATTCATTGGATCCTCCTCTACCGTTGACCCCTCCCCCTTTGAATTCATCTCCTCCTCCAGCCCCCCAGCTGTGGGAGGGACATACAATGTTTTGGGGAGATTCATGCTGTGTACCATGTCCATGTGGTGGGCTCTCTTGATGTGGGTCTTGAGGTTTCCTTTCTGGGAGAAGGACAGTTCACAGTAATCACATTTATGAGGCTTTTCACCGGTGTGTTTTTTAAGGTGGATGTTCAAGGCATTCTTCTGATTGAAGGCTTTGTTACAAATCTGACACACAAAAGGTCTCTCTCCTTCAAATAAAAAATATTTTACATATACACTTTAGCATTAAAAAGAAGCAATTATGAATATACAATTGTTAAAATTTAGGGGGAATTTTTCAAATACATCATGTTCTTAATATAATAATGCAAATTTACAAAAATTAGAGACTTTTCTAAAAACATCTGACATGTCTGTGAAACAAAATATCCATGTCAGTTTTTTTTATCATTTAGTTGCTGATCTTTTGTCTTTTTAAGACCTCTTTTGACTATTAAGTTATGTAATACACTCACAGCTTTTACACCATTACCTGTATGAATTCTGAAATGCCTTTCAAGCTGACTTGGCTTCTGAAACATTTTATCACATTCTGAGCATTTGTGTATTGAGGGTTTGGACTGTTTTGAGGCTCCACTTGGTGTAGTATGGATACTCATGTGTTCTTTGAGATGGCAGGCCCTCTTAAATCCTTTATGACAGACCTGTAAAAAAACATTCAAAATGTAACTTTTCTGACATCAGTTTTTAACCTATCACAGCCTTTGATCAATTAGAGTATCCTTAAACTTGAGGAACTGTAAATTCTTACCCCACATATATGCTGCCGTTCAGCTGAAAATTGTTTCTTGGACTCCACCCTGGGCACAGCATCACTCAGACTAACATTAGCAGACTCACTCCCATGAGTCAGTGTGTCACTGGCGTGAGCCAACCCATCCTGTTCATCTGGATTACCATCTGGATCCTGAAGGAGATCAGTGTTTTCATCATCCACGGATCCCAGGTGTTCCGGATCATCTGCCCCGAGGTGTTCCGAAGGTTCCTCTTCCTCCTCGGAATCATCTAATCCAGAGAGGTCATCATCCTCTTCCTCATCCACCTCCTCCTCCTCAATCTTCTCTATGGCTTCTGACGGGGGAGGAATGTCCTGTGGTATTTCCTGGGGGATGTTCTCTGTTAGCTCTGGGTTTATCTGGGTCACCAAACCTTCCACCTGCTGTAGATCTCCCTGATTTACTGTAATCTGTAAAAGAAAATTTCTTATTATAAAATAATTAACATTAAACTTTTATCACTGACATTTGAAGCTATGAAGTGTTAAATTTACCTGTTGATCAGTGGCCAGTGTGCCATCAGCAGTGACAACAAAAGCATTAGGAGCCCCATCCTGTGATCCGGTTGGTATCTGGATGATGGACTGTTGGTTATCTAAGCTGATGGTGGGCTGAGGCAACACACTCTGTCCTGCCTGGTCTCCCACTGTCTGAATCTAACAATACAAAATGTCAAATAACTTTATAAGTGCAAAATCTCAAGACCTTTCTCATCCTTTTCACATTTATTCTTTTCATGATAAACCCTTTTCTTTGAATCATTTCAATAAAGATTTCTTCCTTTACATTCCCCCAAGAAATTTTAGTGGCACATCATTAGTAAAATTTAATTTATTAAGTACCTTAAATCAAATAGTACATTTCTCAACTAAGATATTTTAACATGGTCATTTACCTGTAGCCCCTGCACCAGGTTGGGATCAGCCACCTGCATGCCCTGATTTAGCACACTGGGGTTAATGGTGATGTTGACATTCCCCTGTTGTTGTAGCTGCTGTAGTAAGCTAGCATCGATCTGAACTGTCTGGGAGAAGATACTGGGGTCCAGTCCTGTGATCTGTATTCCACCCTGACCAACACTACCGGTCAACTGTAACTGGACGTTCTCTAGTCCTTGTAACACGTGGGCAGCTAGAGTGCTCTCCTGGATCTGTCCCATGTTATCAGGTAGAGACAGGGACACAGGCATAATGTTCTGTGACTGGAAGAGAGCAGGATCGATGTTGATCACCTGACCGCTGGCCTGACTAGTACTCATCACATTCTGGATATCTGGAACGTTGATCATGTTGATCTGTTGTTGTGGTTGGCTGGCCTGGTCATCGTCGTTCACAAAGTTTGTCTTCCTCTTCTTTGGCAGGTCTGGTTTTAAGTGACCTAAGATGTGACTCTTCCTGTGTCCGGATGTCCTGAATCTGAGATCACAGTGGGGACATTTAAAGGGCTTGGCTCCTGTGTGCAGTCTCATGTGAACTTTAAGGCTTCCTTTGGTAGAAAATCTTGAACAGCATATGTGACAGCTGAATTTTTTGTGGTCTGAATAAAACAAAATAATACATGTATTACTGTACTGTACAGTATTTACGACTAGCATTTGTTTTTTTTCAAAAAATAAAACTCTGTATATCAAAAAGAATCAGGCTGGAACTATATTTTTTTTTTTGCAAAATTGTATGCAAAATTTCACCAAATTTCAACTTACTGAACTTAAAAAAAGTACAATTAAGAGATGAAGACTATAGAATATATACTCAAATCAATAAATAATTAAAATATAAAATTTGAGGATTAATATGTATATTACATAACTCAAGACATTTCTTATGAAAACTTACTGGTCCCGTGTGTTTTCATGTGACTGTCAAGAGTTGACTTGACTGTAAATGAGCGGCTACAGATCTCACATGAGTAAGGTTTCTCCCCCGTGTGGATTCGGATGTGTCGCACCAGATCACTGGGCTTCTTAAAGGACTTGGGACAGTGGGAACACTGATGAGCATGCTTTGCTCCTGTATGTTGTTCTGCTTCCTCGTCATTTTTCTTAGAGAAAAAAATATTCATTGAATTCTTGATTGAGACCAACTGTGTCATTTAATAAGTAAAATCTCTCCTATAACATCATAATGGAGATGTTATGCATAATTGGAGATGTTATGCATAATTGTCTACAGATTATTAAAATATTTGCCAGACAATCTGATTCTAAAACACTAAACAATAATTCTTACCATTAATAAATGTTGCAAAAAACATTCTAAAAAAAATAAAAGTCTTTTGACAACAGACAATATATAACAAAAGTACATACCTCTGCAGAGTTGTCTTTCTTTGAGGATTCCAGTAGGATTTTCTGGGAGAGTGACAGATTTTCTTGTTCTTGATCTCTGGTTAACACATTAGCCTGCTCCTCTGACACCTGGACCACGGCTTTGTTCCTGACTCGGGTGGATGGCTGGGGTTCCTCTCCATAGTCTATGTACAAATAATAAGACATTTATTCCATAAACTTTATTGTAATAGAGTGCAAATGTTGCTTTATATTGCTGTGATTGCTCTCAACATGACTCATGCTGAAATAATTTCAAGTTACAGAAATAATTTATCAAAAAATTTAATCACAGTTTTGAAATTTCATTTTCTTGAAAATGTAGTCTTTTCAAAACACTAAGTTTTCAAACTACAGCTGATAAAAATACCTGGCCTGTGTTGCTTTTCATGTCTTTTACACTGGCTGGTTGTTCTAAATGTCTGATCACATTCACTACACTTATAAGGACGATTTGAGAAGGACATGTGGACATTCATGTGGCGAGTCAGAGAACCGTTTGTAGTGAAGGCGGCCTGGCAGATCTCACAGCGGAAATCCTTGGCTCCCATGTGAGTTTTCATATGGGACTTAAGGACACCCGAGGAGACAAAGTTCTTGTCACAAGTGATGCATTTGTAGGGTCTCTCTCCTACAGAAAAAAGGTACAAGTAACATTCAATTCAATTTTTTTTTCATTAAGGAAGGTCCATACTTTTACGGATCCGGTTTTAATTCTACACACCAATACAAATTCTTATTATCACTTGTCAAAAGAAATAAAATCTTTTTTGATGATTGATAATGATATAGCAAGTATATATTTGTGTACTACAGTGTTATTGTGCATACAAAGCATTTGATAAACATTTGTTATGGAAATTAACACTTTGTACTCTGTTCATAGGATCTATATGTCAATAAGTACAAAAAAAGACGCATCATTCTTAATTGCGTTTATAGACCTAAAACTTTTTAATTTTTTAAACAAACTAGAGATCTTTTTTCATTTATTTTAAGTATGTATCTCCTTTTTAAATTTTCCTTTTTTTAAATTATGCAAAGAATGATTGAAAAACTTAATATTCCGAAATAGAGGGTATAAGTGTTCAAAAGGTTGTTTTGTTAAATTTTTCTGGTCAAGATTAATAAAATATATGTTTTTGTGAACCTTAGATATAATTCTTTATAGTTTTAAGGAAAAAATGGCACATAAACAACTTAAATTTTGAGATTTTTAAAAATAAAGAGATTTTGAGATTTTTTTTTGATAGACTTGAACAGATTCAGCATCAATTTTTCAATGTTTTTCAGAGAAAATTTCAAATATTTTCCTGGATTATTAATTATTTTTGATTTTCACAAGATTTAACATGAATTCGATGTGATTTGGTGCATAGCGAAATAAAATATGATATCAGACTTCTTTATGTTCACTTTTGGCTGTTCAATTTTAAGAGGTAGGTACTCCTAGACATGTTGTATGAAAATTAACCTGCAAAAATGTGTCTTTTATGGGTGTTTTAGTTAGTTTATGAGTTATTTAAGAGATTTAAATAAAAAAATATTAGTTTGACAGAAATTTTTGAAAGTACGGACCAACCTTAATTCATAATATATTAGCAAAATTTACAGCTTCATATACTTCCATCTTGTATAAGTCAGAGGGGATTGTCATTAACAGATATATTTCTTTTTTGATTTATCAAGACTCCTTGGAGATTCTGTTATCTATACTAACCTGTGTGAGATCTGTAATGCTGTTTAAGGTGGCTGAGCTTTTTGAAGGTTTTGTTGATACAGATATCACAGCGGTAAGATTTACGACTGTGTCCCGTCAGCGTCTCGTAAGGCTGCTCAGGCTCTATCCTCTGTCTGTGGATGACGGCGCTCGGCTGCTCAGTCTCCGACACTGTCTCGGGTTCTTCTGCCTCGGGTAAAGTCATGTCACTACAAATACCCATAATACCCTGCTTAAAAACTTTTCCATTATTCATATCAATCTAAAGTAAGGAGTTGTACACATATTTGTAAATCGAGGGTTGATACTTATAAATTCTGAGATTGTAGTATGGCACCTTTTTTTTCAGGATACCAGATTCTGAAGGGAACTACTTTTTACGAATATGTGATATACTTTAAACTTTTGATAGACAGACCTGGTAGGCAGTATGTTCTGCATGGACGTACTAGGGAGACTGGTCGTCAAGGAAGTGACACCTTGAGAGCTGAAGGTCGCTTGTAGGTTATTGATGTCAAGGTTGCTCTGCTGTGAAGGTAAAAAAAAAAATTATGTAATAAGAATTAACAAATCAAAAAAACTGATCAACTCCAAGTATTGTAAATTTCTAGATCTCTTGACAGGTTTCAAAAACTGATGCTTTTATTTGTTTACAAATTCATAATCCTCTCCAAAAAGAACAATACTTTTAAGAACAGTAAGTAATAAAGCTTATGGCACTAACTCAAATGTCAACATTTGAGCATCAAATACTGTACAAATACATTTTTGCTTTTTTCCTTTTATACTTATCACTGAGATAGCGAACTTGTGAAAATTCCATGTTTACCTGAATGTTGAACTGGTCTTGGTTGAATCCTCCTATCTGTGTGTTTATCTGTGTTGGTACTTGTGTGTTGACTTGGCTATTGAGGGTGTTGAACTGGCTACCACTGTTTAACTGGCTGTTGTCCGCTGTATTTATCTGAGTATTGTCAGACTGGGCATTCATCTGGGAGTTCAGCTGACTGAAATTCTGTTGTCCAGAACCTAGCAGACTTTGTGTGAATGTCTGCTGTTGTCCAAACAACTGAATAAAATATACAGCAATTCAAAATGTATTTAACATACAATATGGTCTGTAGTTGCATCCTTTTATTTAATGCTTTTGAAGTTAGGCCTCACCTGGAAAATTACTGTCACCTCATTTCACACTGAATCAAATTTATGAATGAATTAATAATAAAAAGCTACATACCTGCTGATTCAGGGCTTGTTGGAAGTTATCCAGGGAATCGGCTGCTAAGATAGACTGTTGTCCTAAGTCACCCTGTGCTCCTGAGGTTGGTACAGTCAGCTCCTGAAACAAGTTTCAAAACTTTTAAAAATGCATTTCACCCTATACAAATGGAATATTTGAAGTTCTTCTCAAACTCAATTAGAAACATTTTCTATGGCAACATTACTTTCTAAATTGAGCAAAAAACTATCGCAGATAAACATACCTGCTGGTTAAATCCCAGTTCTACCATTTGGTTCTCAATGACCAGATTTTGGTCGGATTCTTCCTTCTTGTCAGTCACCAGAGTACCATCCTGGTCGTCAGTCTGCAGGGCCTGTATAGCTAGCTCATGTCTGCAGTAACAAAAACTTTCATGTCATTTTACAAGATAAGAAGTTCTATATTGTTCAAATTTAAATAAAGGTAATTTCATTAACACTTCCCAAAAAGACACATTTTCCTACACTTTATCATACAGTCAACGAAACGTTTCAATATTCTATATTCTTTTGCCAAATTTTCATTCAGATTTACATTGACCTTTTTTTCTCTCTACGAATTCTTTTAATGTAAAAAAAAAACATCCATGAAATTTTAACCTACCTGTGTGTTTTCATGTGTTTCTTGCAGTTGACGCTTGTTTTGAAGGTCTTCTGACAGTAAGGACACATGAACGGCCGGACCTCGCTGTGTGTGGACATGTGGCGCTTCAGACTGCCGTTAGTGGTGAACATGCTGTCACAGATCAGGCACTTGTAGGCTTTCAGTCCTGTGTGGGTCCTAATGTGGGCCTTCAGAACTCCACTGGACACAAATGATCTCGTACACTGCAGACATTTGAAAGGCTTCTCTCCTATAAATAATAAAAATTTACATATCAAGAAGTACTTACCCCCGGTATTTTCTTCAGTAAAATTTCATTTCACATTAAGAAATACAGAGCTTATTAGGGGTGGGACGATACACACATCTTGCGATACGATACATATCTCGATATATTGGCATGATACGATACGTATCTCGATATTATGATAAATTATAAAACTATTCCAAATAATAAGTATTTTATTTTTTTTGTCTAGACATTAAATCAACAAATTATTCTACATCAAATCATGTTAACTTTGCTATGAAATTAATACTTGAAGTTCATCAATTTCATTGACTAAAACTGTACAAAACAATAATACATGTACGTACTATTATTACTATTCAGAATTTGTTTACAAATTGTTGTGTATTTCATCAGAGAACACGGACTAAAAATTCATTTAAAAACATCGATCATATTTACATTATTATCAAATCATTACTGAAAGTGTGTCGCCAAGTTGAGATTACAAAAAAAGTACGAGATAGATTAACAATTTATAATATCAAATGTTCTGGAAACGATATTTTCCGTGTATAGAACGCATTTCATACTGAACTTTTCTTGTCCAATCTCCCGAGCCTGCTTAAAAGTGAAAACGTTTTACCCCTAATCAACGACTTATTAGTTCTAAAGTGTGTCTTGGGTCAATATCAAAATAATCTCTTCACTTCGTACAAGCCGCCATTTTCAAAGGACAGGTACTTTCATTTTCAATTTTTGGATGGGTCGTTCGTGTATCGTTTTGTACCGATATTTGAATGCTTGTATCGTAAACCGTATCTTGGAGGAAAATATCGGTATGTATCGGTGTATCGGTATATCGTCCAACCCCTAGAGCTTATACAAAGATATAATAATGTTTAAGATTCAAAGTAAGCCTTTTATTAAACCTGGATGTTAACATTTCTTTTTCGTGACATTAACTAATGTCATATTCATAAAATCCTGGATTTACTACATAATCAGCCTGTGTAAATATGACTTATAGAACTTCATTGTCAATAGAAACTTTCAGTAACACACTCACCAGTATGAGATCTGATGTGTTGCTTTAGATGACTGGATTTCTTGAACCCCCTCTGACAGAATCCACATTTGTAAGGTCTGTCAACACTGCCAGCCTCCCCCAGATATTGGTTAAACAGGCTGTGTCGGGACGGCTGCTGGATTAGACCTGAGGAAGGAATAAAAGAAAAAGTCCTACTCTCTTCTCTCTGAACACAAATTATATCAGTAGAGAAAAAAATCATACATGTTCTATTGAACCATCTTAATTTCTAGGGGAAAATTTTCAAGAAAATCTTAACGCTGACATAATTTCAAGAGCCAGTTTCTCATTAAGAAAGAAGTCAATATTCAGTACAATTGTAATTTCACTGGTGGTGGTAACCAAAAATGCACAATAATTGACCCCCGTTATTGTTTCTTACCTGTGTCTGTGATGAGTATGGGTTCCTGTAGTGGGATATCTGGGAGGTCGCCCATTTTGTGTGAGATCCGTCTGAAGGCCCTCTTCTTTGGACTCCCGTCAGCCTCCTCCTGCAATTCCTTAAAGTGAGACTGTATGTGGGACTTCCTGTGAGCTGAAGTCCTGAACAGCTTGTCACACTGAGGGCACTCAAAGGGCTTGGCACCTAAGAAATATATTTTTATATACATGTTGATATTACATATTCAGATCTAAATGAGATTCTAATTTGCATGGTTTAATTTAATGGATATCAATTTACATCAAAATACAAATTTACAAAAAAGTGTTCTACATGTAACATCCAAATTAATAAAATATCTTAGAAGGGTGAAAAATCAATCTTGAGAAAACTTTGTTTGGAAAAATCAATTTCCTGGAATTTAATTTTTTTAAACAAAATTTCTTTGTATTAAATTCTACAAATGAATTATTTCATTTGATATGCATATTTATTATTGTAAGAAAAAAATGTACATTTTAATCTTTATACTTGGGAGATTACCTGTGTGCATTCTAAGGTGGACCTTGAGGCTTCCTTGTGTAGAGAACATTTTGTCACAGGTGGTGCACCTGTAGTCCTTGACCCCCGTGTGGGTCTTGATGTGAGCGGTCAGTGTGCTCTTCACCGCGAAGGCTCGGAAACACTGGGTACATTTATAAGGCTTCTCGTGGGTGTGAATGCGGATATGTCTCACTAGATCACTAGGTTTCTTAAATTCTTTGCTGCAATATGTACACTGGTGCCACCGTACTCCATTTACCTGTTCAAGTGTAAAGTCGATTTATCTATCATGAGTGTATATCCCTACTTTTTCTACCTACATGTTATGCCAAAAACTGAAGTATGATAGTATGCATTTCTTATGTAAAAAGTATCGCAGCATTTAAGCTAACATATGAAACAATCAGAATTTTGATTAGTAGCATTTTTTTTGTAATTAAATATCAAACAGTAAAATACACTTTGATCTACATGAACATTCAAACAAATATTCATAATTTATCTAACATCTTATATTCTGATCATTATGCAGTGCACTCCTATCATGGTCCCTATTTCCTACCTTTCTGATCACATGTCTCTTCACCATCCCCGTGGCAGTGTCATGAACTGTCATGGTTGAGATATTATGAGTATACTGAGGGGGTGGACGTACTATATTGTCGGGGGCTATCGCGGGAGGATCTGAAGTGGTGGTGGTGGGGGCTGACGATACAGGGACAGTAGTGGCACCTGACACCGCCACATTCTCTACCGCAGTCACCACTTCTGATCCACTTGGGAGACCACTGTTCTCCAGGGCTTGGCGTAGAATATCATCTGACGTTGTCATGTCCCCAACCTACCAAATATCAATGCACAAAAATATCAAATTATTTCCATTTTAAACTAAGGAGAGAGAATTCACTGTCTTAATCAAAAATTCACAAATAATCATTGATAAAATTATTATTATAAGTAATCCAAGAATTAATATTTACCTGATTTATATGGACCACATCAGTCAGAGGAGTTTTTATGCCAACTTGAGTTGGGAGAACCTAAAAATCAAATTTAAAAAAAATTTGAAATTATCAAAAACTCTAAACTACAAAATACAGGTAGGATTTACAATTACATGGATATGACCTGCTTCAAGATGTTTTGTGCATTTATTCACCTCACTGTCTTGATGAGCCCGGCTAATGTGAGCATTAAGACTGCCTAACTTTTTAAACACACAGCTACACTCATCACACTGGTAGGTAGGCCCATCTTCTCCATCCCTTCCCAGTGTGTGTACTCTCTAAAAAATAAATAGATCTAAATTTTTTTGCACAGGTAAAGTTTATTTGAAATATTGTTGGGCATTGGTACTATAATGATATCTCAAACAATGAATATATAGTTTCAAATTCATTCCTTAACACAATGATTATGAAAAAAAAAATTCCTAAAGTGATTAAAAAACATGAACTTCCTGGAAACCCTCCAGAATGATGTACCTGAATGTGAGCTCTTAAATTTCCTCTCTGGGCAAAAGACATGGGACAGAAATCACAGGGGTGGGGCTTTAGTCCCGTGTGTTTACTCATGTGGATCCTTAGCGCTCCCTTTTGATTAAATGCTCTATCACATTGATTGCATTTGAATGGTCGTTCACCTAAAAAATAAAAAAAAAAATCACAATATTTAAACATTTTTCCCCCCATATTTCTGAAACAAAATTTAATGATCTATGTGTAGCTATTATGAAGTCAAATGAAAATGATTTGTGTTCCTTTACATTTTTCTGTACAAGTTAACAGAATTGAACTGTTGGAGTTATTGCCCTTTGCATCTGTACCATACCTGTATGTATGAGATTATGCCTCTGAAGCTGACTGGGTTTTTGAAATGTCTTCCCACAGTGCTGACATTTGTAATGGAAGGCTGACCTGTCCACATTTCTCTTGTAGGGTCTATGAGACAGGGAAGATCTATAAAGGAATATAAAGTCATTTCAGCAACAATGATCATCAGCTGGAATGCCCTATTTACTTGGGTGCAAGAATTACAGACTTTCTTATGTAACACATCTCTTTTTTTCTCCTCACATATCATAAAATATTCATGGTTTTCTTTTTTTTTAAACTTTTTTCAAAGAAAGAAAATAATATAATTTTGATAATTTGGTTCACGCACTTTATTCTGTAGTGCTGTTTCATGTGCTCCTTTAGGAAGATAGGCTTGGTGAATTCCTGTGTACACTGCCTACAAGGATATGTCTTCATTCCTTCCTGTTCCTGTCGGTGTTCCTGCATGTGCTTATCTAGCTGGCTCTGAGGAAGTAAGAACATTATCTTCAGTCTTAATCTTACTTTAACTTAGGCATGTATTTAAACTATGAAGAACAACTTCTAAGCTTCCCTTAGGCATTCATACATCAACCTCAATCAAAATCCTTCCTACTGAATGTACTGAATAAGCAGTGATCAAGCTTTGATACTGCACACATTAATGTTACTCAATTGGTTCAAAATATACCCATTACAAAGTATTTTTGAAAGTAAAACTCAACGACATGAAAAACCTTCAACATTGTCTCCAATTCAGAATTTTTGCAACAAACCTGTAAACTGAACTCGTCTCCACATTCGGTACACATCAGATTTTCCTCTTTCTCGTGAAGCATGATGTGTGCCTTAAGACTGGCAATCCTGGAGAACTTCTTTCCACATTCGGGACAGGTAGGTTCTCCGTTAGCTGGGACATGGGTGGCCACATGGAGCTTCAGGTTGTCGTTAACATTGAAGGACATGGAACAGTGGGGGCACCTGAAGGGTTTGTCCTCCTCGTGAGCCTTCATGTGCCTCTGGTACTGAGGCCACTTGGGGAAAGTTTTGTCACAGGTTTCACACTTAAAGGGTCCCTACAAAGAAAATAACCATTTTGGAATCCATCTCTTTTTTGTGAATAAACTTTAATCACCATTACCAAGTACATTACAGCATTTGAATCTTGAAATCTGTTCCTTATATAGATTTTCTTGCTTATTAACATATGTTTTACTGGGTATACATAGTAAAACTTTGTAAACAAGGGAGAAAATGGCAAACCTTGCCAACTGGAGGTTTAATGCTGGGTTGCCTTGGCTCCTTAGTTTTGACCTTGACCTTTGGTGGTTCTTGTTCTGTGACTTGTTCAGTGGTGGTGATGATATGAGCAATAGGAATCTGTTCAAACACCAACTGTTCCACCACCTGTCCATCTTCTCCCTGGATGTGCTGAACCTGTACTGTCTGCAAAGAAAGCAAGAAAAAATAATGAGGTTATCTGGGGGTCTTACTGCTTAATTGTTCAACTGCAGTTGTTGTTACTTTCTGGGCTTGAATTCTAATGACATCAATTAAGTCTATTTTAAATCTTTTAAAATATAAACGGTACCTGTGGGTCTATGTTTTCCTGCTGTGGGTCCAGTATATGGGACTCCACCAGAGCCACAATTTCCCCCGTCTCTGTGACATGGGCCACATGGGAGATTGCTCCAGAAAATAACTGGGCATAATCTACAATGAAAAAGATAGCAAGTTATTAATACTATTTAAGTTTATTTGTATCAGTATACTTAATGCTTAGATTTAATTTTTTTTGTATCAAGATCTTGCTTTTACTCGAAGTCTCTGATGGATTGGAACCTCGATCCTTATACTGGGCCTATATCCGAGATGAAGATGAGGTATCCCAAAATATTATTTGAAGAAACATGGGATAATTTCCACTTTAAAAGGTGACAGAGTTAGGGTACTCATAGATATTCTACTTTGATTATTTCTGACAGCTAGCTTTAATTGAATTATATGCATTATTTAACCAATTTATGCAGTTTTATACTGGACATTAACTAACGTGTAGACAATATTGATAGCACTTCTTGTTAAAAGCCTAAACCCTTAAAGTGCAACAATTAGCCTATCCTGTTTATTCCTAATTGTCATAAAGATTAAAATTTATGATCACACAATAAGAGTTGACAACATGAAATGATTTATTAGGCTAAATGTAAATCAGAATTTTAAATGGTGAACAGGTTAATTTTCATGAGCTCATATAAATCTGAATAAAGAAAAAAATATAAAGTTCTGGTCATGCAAGAGCTGTGTATTTTTTTTTCTTTTTTAATATATGACCAGGCAAACAGCAATAATCACATTATCAGTCATTTTAATGAAGATCAGAGTGTCATCTGCTGAATATTAAATGTCACATCGGGGGACCTATTTCTGAAAATTCTGATGTGAAAACGTGTCTATTAGGCCTAGTCCTACTGAAAAGGTCTATAATCCCAATAGTCCTTACATTTGATTTTGTGTGAAGTAGGCTATATGTTGTCTACGTCTTTTTTGACAATAAGCAGGAACATGCACATAGTCCTACTGCCCTACACAAATGGGTGTAAGGACTTGGGCGCAAGAAAACCTATGAATATTCCGTAAGATTTAGTTCGAAGTCAACATCACCCCCCATACGTCAACGAAACAATGGAAAATACATCCCGTTCACCGATAACAATTCTTCGACTTAAAAGATAAATCGTTTACAATAAAAACATAAAAAGACCGTAAATAAAGTGCGTACAAATGTTTTTATCACGGTCCCGTGTAGGAATACTACAATCAACAGAACTTGTGAATGAAAAACATATCACTGCGCCCAGTACTCATTTCTGAGGAAACACGGACGCACTACTCAGAAATTAGCCCGCATGATAAGAGCTTATACATTGTTTCAGAGTTCAAAAATCATTGAAGTTTAGTCAATAGGATAAACAGAGTTCAGTATTCTCACCAGTTATGTTTTCTACTTGTAGCTGCGTGGTATTTTGTCCATCAAAGGACATATTTTTCAGTGCTAAGTAATCAAAATGGCGGTGATGAGTTTAGAAACGAGGGCATTTTGGGTTAGTTCAAGTTCCCGGATGTTTATAAAGCGCGCCATTTTCAAAAATTCTAAAGGGGGGTAACTTTTATTGTCTGATAACTAAATCTTTACTTTTGTTTGAAATAGGGGGCTCCATTTTTAACCGACTGACGCAAAAAGGTAACAAAAAGGTAACAAGTGTTATAAACTATTTCTTATTATGATTTTCTTATATTTAGACCATAAGAAGATGAATGAGCCTTATTTTGATGAGATTGAAATGAGTGCATGGAAAAGGTTAAGAATTATTTTCAAGGTAATTATTATGTTATGGAAAACTCTTAAGTCTACCATGCCTCTATCCTCATGACCTTTGCCACCTCTTCGTTCTCCTCCTTGTTTAATTACCTCCTCCACATGCTCAATGACATGAAAGGCAGCTAGGAATAAAAAAAACTCCCAAGGACCTCATCAGTGTTGACTTCCAAAATCCAAAAAACATGCAGCTGCAAGATAGTATTCTTGCAGTTGGAATTCTTAAGCTGATCGACAGTACTATAGCACTTATTAAGTGAAGAAAGTAAATAAATAAGTTTCTATAATGAAATATCTTTTTAAAAATTGTAGCATGCAATACTTGTTCTTCATGTGTTAAAAGAATGTTGTATTAATAAACAAAAACTGACATAGAGATATTTTACACATGTTGTTTTTGTCTAATTCTAGGAATGTACAGGGTTCTACTGTGCTATCACCGACCCCCCCCCCCCCCCCCCACCCCTAAGAAAAAAAAAAGATGAATCATTTCCATTTAAGGACCCTGAGTTGTAGTTGTAAACAGTTTGGGATTCTTGAATCCTCACAGAAGGGAAGAGGCCACCTTTCAGTCTGTAGAGGAGATTGCCAGAAAATTTCCTGCCATAGTTCAGGATAAGGACTTCCCCAAAATTGGAAGGGGAGTTTCTCCAGATTGTGAGCTTCCAAACTTTGAGAAGGGACACACATCATGAGAATAGACTCAATTGGGGAGATGATAGGGAAAATCACCGACAAATAAGTCACTGCATTGGGCACCAATATTCCCAATTCTGTGTAGAATTGCTCAGTGCACATGCTGTATCCCAAACAGCAAAGCAGATTGTGAGAGGGTGTTCTCCATGTTCTCTTTTTGAGAAAAATTCAGACAGTCACAGAACAAAGTGCTTCCATGGACAATCACATCATACATTCAGTCTTCTGTGTGCCAAATAAACTCTAAAGAGAAATGCCATCACATGAAATCTCCTAAAGAAACTCTAAAACTGACAAAATCAGCAGTGTACAATTAATAATAAAGAACATTTAAGACAGTCATTTGTTATTTCTTAGTTATCAGTATGAACATTGACTTTTTACTAATCCCCTCGCCCAAATATTCAGAATGATGACAGGCATGTGATTTACTTTCTGATTGGTTGGCAATAATGTTATATTCAACCTCATAGGTCCATTCAAACAATACATATACAAATCAGGAGCAGAGAAAACATGGTCCTCTAAAGCATCAGAGGTTGGATCGGATACCATGGAGGAGTGAGCATCCCCTTTACTCATAAGCAAACACCTATAATTTGGATTTGCCTTTATGGAACTTCTTTAATAAGATATGGCATCAGTCTCTAGAAATGCTACATTAGATAGTTTACTGTGTACAGGTTGAAAATTTATTTTGAACAGTTAAAATCATTCAATAATCTCATTTCATTTAATTAATAAGTTAACAAATCGTACATACCCACAGATTGAAAGCTTAACATATATAATGTATAAATTTTTTTCAGAAATGATTTGTCTCAAATATTGTTTCATGTGGTTCACTTAATATAAGCTTTGACTGTTCTTTTTTATATGAGGTTCAAGGAGCAATCCAGTAAGGAGCCATGAAGAAGTCAAGTAAGTTTTTTTTTTACATAAATGTCATCATTCTAGGAAAAAAATTTATATTTTGAATGTTTTCCTAAAATTTGGAACATTTTGATAAAACAGTACTGTTATATATGTAATTGGTCATGATGGAGTCATTATATTTTGGTCACAATGAACTACTGTTATGTAGAATTGTGACTCCTGTGCATGTTGCTCTATAAATAACCAAAGACAAGACTTTCATTGAAACATATATTAAATTTTAATACAATGTAATGTTCAACATATTTAACAGTTTAAAAATAACATTATATTTTATCTTCAGAGAATTAAAAACAAGATGCAACAATCAATAAATGCTAATTAATGCAGCAAGATTGTGTTGTCAGTGCTCAATCTTGAAAAATAAAATTTGGAAAGAAAAATTCACCACTTTTTGTTGTACATACCACTCAAATTTGTACATACAATATGATAAATCATTAAGAATTTGTAGAGTTTACTGTTTACTTAAATCTCTTTTTAAGGGACAAGTTTATACTTATTTCAATTTTGAATTCATACTTACAGTCTTGTAAATTGTTAATAGTATCTTTTTTTTCAGTTTAAAGAATTACAAGGATCAGATTACATTCAAAACATTGAGAATGTATAAACATGTATTGTTACAGTTAAAAAAAAATTTAAAATTTAAATATAGAAAGTTCAGCAATCCTAGCTATTATGATGCCTTTTGTTGAGTTAGTTTAAGAAATTTTTGGGTATGTTTTAACATTACCCGGTAATTTTCATTTTGATAAAAATGCCTTTTAAATAAATTTTTAATTAATGAAAGAATATATATGCTTTAACAGACATTGTTCAAGAAATAACCATCTAATATTGCACTGGAAGAAAAGCATGGTGTTAAATAGTATGAAGTCACTTTCTGCCCCTGTAACCAATGGATTGATGGAGATAAAGTTCATCTTGCCACAAGACATTTTTTCTTGCCATTGAAAACCAATGGGTTGATGGCAGAGTTTTTTTGTTTTTTTTGCCATGTGATGTCACTTCCTGCCATTGTAACCAATAGGTTGATGGTGGAGGTTATCAGTCATGTCAGGGGGATGTGTTATCATGCAGATCTTACAGAAAGTTCCCTTGCTGGGTTCCTCCTCCCCTGAACTGGATTCACTGTCCTCCTCCTCTGAAGAAATCTCAATCGGGAGGCAGCGTTTGTTGGCACAGTAAGACGGGCATTCGAAAGGACAACATTTCAAGTCCAATTTCTTATGCACATAATATTTGTCTTTGATGAATTCTTTGTATCTAAGGTATTCTTTCATACTGTCTGGCAACTGCAGACTGTCTATTTTTTTAATGCCAAATTTACCAAGGTATTGAAAGACACGTCCACGACACAGTTCCTTAAGGGATTGCACTCTCTGAGATTCTTTTTCTAAGTACTCGATTATATCAGGCTTTCTATATATAGAAACAGGCCACCTTTTTCGCTGTAGCCACTTCTCATTGAGAAATGTTGGTTTTAATGCCACCATGAATTTGACTACCTTCATCTGATTTTCATTCACAGCCATGAAAAAGTTTGATGGTCCCCTCCATTTGGCATCAGGGACCAAACTACAACCATAATGAATCAAAGTTACTGCACATTCCTCAGAATGAATATTGATGGCATGTTGGAGTGGAGTCTCTTTCCACTTGTACCTTTTGTCTGTGCGATATCCATATTCCAAAAGCAATTTCACCATTGCTGGAATCTGCTGCTCAACAGCGACTGTCATAGCGGTCACTCCAGATGGGGTCTTGGAGTTGATCTTGATCCCGTTTTCCAGCAAGAGTTCACAGATATCATATCTACGATATCCAACAGCATAATGTAAGGCATTCAGTCCACTTGTTGTTTTGGCATGTAGTTTGCAAAGAGAATTTATGAGCAACTCACATATTTCCTTGCTGTCCTTTTGAATTGCTCTGAAAAATGAATAATTTGATATTTTTAATCTATAAATATATAGATGCACTTATCATGATTTGCTTTCATGTAGATCAAATTTATTTTAGAAATCCTGATCTCTGAGAGGCTTACTTGATTAGGGGAGTTTCAGCACCGACACCCAGGCCGAGGATCCGGAGATTAATGTCCGCTCCAGCATGAATCAGAAGCTGGACTATTTTGGCAGCATTGGACAAAATGGCTCTGTAAAGGGGAGCACATCCTGTGGGAGAAAAAAACCAAGTATTTTTTATGAGTATGTGCACCAAATAGAAATGCATGTTATTGTTAAGGTGTAAAATGTACCAAATTGTATGGGTAGATACTATTTCAGCACACAAAAGGCTAAAAGATAAATTTTTGATGATAAATTCTACAAAATATTCAACATGTTGAAATAGCATCTTATACCATTTGATATAATGCTTAAAATATACACTGTATCAAGCATTTATGGCAATTTTAATGAGATATGATGATTAGCAAATTGCGTACCTGACTCTTTATCAACAAAATTGACTTCACATTTCTGTTTACTGCAGTTCAGTAGCAGGTCTGTGATTTCTTCATTGGCCCATCTAGCTGCCCACCTGAAAATTAAGCAGTCAAAGTGTTTACTACAGGTGTAACAATACTCTGATACATTGTTGTACTATGGGTGTAACAATACACAAATACATTGTTGTATTATCACACTGTAGTGTATAATTATGAATCAAAGGTACAAAATTTTAAAATGAATTATATTTCTTTTTTACCTACAGGTTAAAAATTGTAAATGACTAGGATGCAGCATTATAAGCAATCAAAGGTTTAAAGGGGCATACAGTTTTTTTTATTACACTTTCTAAATGTATTGTAATGAGGGGTCAATACTGAAGTAATAATCAATGTTTTACAATAATTATACTTTGCAAGTGTATTGTAATTCAAAGATACAAAATATTAAAATGAATTTTATGTCTTTTGTACAGGTTAAAAAATTATAAATGACTAGGATTCAGCATTATAAGCAAATCAAAGGTTCAAGGAAAAAGAATTAGACCCAAATATTGAATGTGGAGACTGTTCTGTCATTGCAACTGCATAAAGTATGCCAAAGTAAGTATTTTCAATAATGAAATAAATTTTTTTGGTTGATTAATTTAAATGATTTGTTTTAATTAGATTAATTACCAGATGGGTCTTCTTCCTTTGATGTTTTCATCATTAACATTGGCAGGTTTGGGCTTTGCTTTCAGTAGTAACTTTACAAGCTCTACGTCGTTGAGTTCCGTAGCGATAAGTAACGGAGTCGGAAGTAAATGATTGTCAGTGTCACGAGAGTTCACATCCACTTTTCCTTCTTTTAGCATCTTCTTAACCTTAGTGTATTGACGTTCTATCATTAGGTCAAAGAAGTCTCTTGTGTTAGGATGAAGATCCGGTTTCTCTTTTAGAAGCTTTTGGAGTTGGTCATTTGGTGGAGAATTGATCACCATGTCTGTCTGTGATATTAGGTTCTGTCTTTCGGGTACGTGGGGCCGAGGCACCGCCAGGGGATCCTGGTTAAAGGTCACTTTAGTGGGGCCATTTTGGGGTTTACCTTTCCCCATCCTTAACTGGCCTCTGTTGTTTGCAGTAGCAGCAGACTTGGCCCTGGCTCGGCTGCTTTTTGGCCTGAAATTAATAAAATAATGCTGAATTTGGTAAACTGAATGAAGACTTGTAAAATATAGTCAGATAGGTTTCTCTAATATGCATGCAAATTTATGAATGATTCTTCAATGACCAATTGACCAGTTACACATATATCTGAATTAGTAATTAAGTGAGAGAACTAAATCCCAAACAATCAATTAATTTGTTTTGTAAACCATTACATTAATTTAGGGCAAAATAAATTAAGCAGGAAAATACATGAACCTGCAAAATATCTTCAATAATTTACAGTCATCCCAAAGATAATGCTCAGCCTGACTGTATGAAAAAAATTAGTCCAATCAAATTCTGCCAGCAATTTCCTTAAACCAAATACTAGTTCGTAGATTTTACCTTTTAAACACAGTTTAATTTCATTCAAAGCTCATGTACATCAGTATATACAATACCTCCATCCACCATTATGAATTTTTATAATTTATCACCTATTCATTACAATATTGATTTTAAAAGTAAGCTTTATCCCAATTCATCCAACAATCTTAACTAAAGTATGCAGACTTAAGTGTTATATGCCTTTTTTATTCAGAAAATTGCCTCCATTGTGTGAATTACAAGCCGTGGATTCTATCGTCCTTAGTAAAATTGACATTCATTGACAACGAAAATCGAAGGAGATTTACGAATGTGTACATATGATCCCTAACCATTTAATTAAAAGATTCCAAGATTAACTATCTTTCTTACTCTATTACAAACGCTTTCAGCACAAACAGTTTAATATTTTATCAACAGTAAAAGTACATGAGAGAACTTTTATATCCATAGAAATAACAACCATTGAATAATAAGATGGATCATTTTTCAACAAAGTTTCTTCACCCATTATTAAGAATCGACTGAATGAAAAATGCTATCAAAATTTTTGTACATTGTTCAATTCTATAATAAGATTAAAACATACCGCTTCTCAATCATATCTGCAAAAGTCAAAATCTTTCACTAAGTTCCTCTTCAGCCACTAGCATTCTAAATTCCCTATGAACCATCTAAACTATATATATGGTGCGGTGATCACCTTTAGGTGATAGAGGGAACAATTTCATCAGATCCTGCACACTCAGAATGCATAAAGCCTCACCTTGGGAAAAAACTTAAAAAGTCAGAAAGCACCTTAGAGATTACAGAACAATTCCTGTACGTTTGTATCAACACAAAAAAATCTCCCCCAGGTACTTTCACCACTTGAATGTTTCCTTGTAACTTGTCCAATTTCATTGATTATAAGATCTACTTTCAGTAACTTCAAAACTTCAAAGTTCCAAACAGCTGCCAAAAGTAGGAGTTTATTCTTTTCCTGTCAGACTTAAACCCCCCTTTGACATTCTTTTAAAGGTATAGTCTCAGTTTCAACACTGCACAGGTAAGTGCCAGTGCTGGGAATTTAAGGTGCACGCTGTCAAATCTATCCTTCAGAAGTGATACGAATTGGGCCCCCCAATGGTCATTTAAAATATCCGTTGCCACGTTCTTCAAATAAAATTGACTGACTGGCACTAAAATTCGATACCTGCTTAAGCCTTTGAAAAACAGAAGAGAAAATATTGATAGGGGTCAAAATAGCTGTAAAATAAATCTTGACAAAATATCATTTTCATATGTTTAAGGTATTACGTAAACAAACTTACGATGTTTTTAGTCTTTATATCAAGAGCAATATTTGTTTTATACCTGTAAAGAATCGTTAAATTCTCCTAAAGAAAAAGTTTGCAGTAATATTCATTGTTATACTATATATTGATCATGAGCACTTGATGAATGGTCAATATTTAAAAATTTCTAAAATAGAAATGACAAACAAGATGAATTTGTTTGGAAAGGGGTGGGTGATCAATTATTCATATCCGTGAAAATTATTGATCAAGTAAGATAGATTTTTTAATATATGTAACAAAAGAAATTTAGCAAAACTAAAACTTCCTGCAGCTAATTGCTTTCCTTCATGTTGATAAGTTGCAGATCAAATCAGACCTGTTTACTCTTACGATTTCGCCGTATTTTTTACAGATTTTTAGTCTAAAATACGTCTCACGTTTTGCCATTATGAAAATACGGAAATCAGAAATAAGTTAGTTTGGAATTTAACAGTTAGTTTTCGTTACATGATCTGTCGTAGATTTCCTTTATTTATCGCTAAATAAGAGAAAGCGATATCCGGTTGCCAAAACGCTATGGTATTACAAAATGACAAAGACCTTGTTGTTAAACCATGTTTTTGTAATCAGAAAAGCAGTTTTTCTCTTTTAATATATGTAAAATTGATGGAAAATGAAATCTTACTAAATTCCAAATCTCACGGACAAATCTAAAGAAAAATACTGAGAGACAACGTTATGGGTAAACAGGTCTGTCAAATGATTTTAATTAAATTAATGACAAAAGTCTTGCAAAAAATCAAACTTTTTTTTAGTGCAATTTCAGAGATTTTTTTTAAACTCTCTTCCTGTTTTCAAAAACGATTGCAAAGTGTGATATTCAAGAAGTAATAAACTTGCACAGTATTTAGTTTAGACTAAATCTTTCCATCTAGACAAAAATGATGATATAACCTATTCTTTAGTCATGACTGCAGAAAGAGCACATATAATGAAAAAGGGCACAATATTTTTATGTTTTTTTAAAGATGCATAAATTTTTGTTAAGAGAAAGAAGATGACCAGAATATTTTCAATGTGTTGCACATTAAACAATTAAAATGTACATGGAACAACTAGAAAAAAAAATGTTTTTATGAATTCTTCTCTTTCTGCACCTGTTGATTTTAATTTCTTACATGAGATTTAATAAGAAGGGGTACCTGTAAAGTGCGAAACGAAATAGAAACGAAACGAAACGAAACGAAATCTGCCGAAACGAAACGAAACGAAACCTACCGAAACGAAACGAAATCAAAACGAAACGAAACGAAATCAAAACGAAACCTACCGAAACGAAACGAAACAAAACTATCAATTTTTTTTTCAAATTAAGGTACGTGTATATTAATATATACATGTATGTGTAACTGCATATGGACTTTATTTTTTACTTCAAATAAAATTTATATAGTTCAAGCAATTGTTAATATAAAATTTAATTACCGATAAATTATGCTCCCTTCTCAGTCTAATAATGTATTTACACGTTTTTCAGCTGCAAATATGCACGAGCGTACTACGCATGTATAGTCTTAATATGTGCAGTATTTTCTAGTGGGGGGTTAAGTATAAGAAAAACAATTTTATACCTTAAAAAAAAAACACCTGACAAGCAAAAAAAAAAAAAAAGGAAATATCCGCCCAAACACGAAAAGCCCATTTTGTGTGGGGGACGTGGGGGGGGGGGGGTGAACTTCATTAGCAAAATTTTTCCAAACAACACCACTTTCCTCATTATTTTAACCTAAACTACAACGTGTATGTGGAAAGGGGGGGGCTAAACCTACGCAGCGATGTTTAATGTCTATATTAGGTCTATCTTTGAAAAAAAAAGGCGGGGGGGGGGCTAGGGGGCTTAGCCCGCTTCCGACGCCTATGCGGTTGTATTGCGAATGTCTTAAAACATAGGATAAACCAGAGACTTAGAGTATTTAGTATTCCATTCCGAGGTGTCTGGTTTAATCGTTCAATTATACATGTAGCATAGGTGATATCACCTATTCGATAGGTGATATCACTTTTTGCCAGTAAATACCAAAACGTACGACGCCCCATATGTAACTCCAACCAGAATCTTGTGTATCCTTTCTACGTACATACGGTCCTAAGGTGTTGGCCCCCTACTTTTTTGCAAAGATATATATTATATAAGCATTGAAAATTGGGGTTTATTTTTTGTTGGAAAATTTCAATTTCCTTTTGTATGATTGAAGTGAAACAATTGCCTATGGTGCTTGAACTATATAAATTTCATATGAAGTAAAAATAGACCATATAAAACTGAAAGTTTTGTTTCTTAGGTTTCGTTTTGATTTCGTTTCGTTTCGTCTTGATTTCGTTTCGTTTCGGTAGGTTTCGTTTCGTTTCGGTAGATTTCGGTTCCAAAGATTTCGTTTCGTTTCAGTTCGTTTCGTTTCGTTTCGTTTCTATTTCGTTTCGCACTTTACAGGTACCCAATAAGAAGAAAGAATTTCACTAATAAGGCTTAGAATTACTGGCCGAGGCCATGCTGACATGTTTCTCAAAGAAAACAATAATGAGAAATTGACTTTTAAATCACTAAGGATTAAGATTTAGTCCAAGGGCTTACAGTCAGATCATTTCATTGACATGTTTACAGAAAAACTTGATTATAGTGAAATCAAATTTACTTTGTTCTATGAGTATTTTTTCATATCCAATTTACAAATTCATTAAAGAATTTAGGCCCATAGGGAATTGCATGCTCATGCATTTTTCCACCAAGTATGACAAGATATGTTAACTTAAAGGAATTATTAAATGCAAAAGTGACATTCAAGAATTAAAGTTTTCTGATAAATTGAATTTCAATTAGAAACACTTATTACCAAAATATTATCAGCTCCTCATTTTAAATTTTGTGATCTTAAGAGATTAGCAATAAAAGAAGTATTATACCGTATACATGTATTTCATTATTTTTAACATCAAAGGGACACAAATTCATTTTGCTTCACAAGTATCCATAAATTTGTTTTATCTAAGTTCATTATAACCATGAAATTTTACAAGGAATTGTAATTGGAATTTGGGCAGCTGGGGAATACAAAGTCAGGGCAATTAAAATCCTTTAATTCCTGGAAGACACTTAAATTATCTCCCTATAAACCCTGGTTAGATAATTTTCCTACAATCAATAAGAAATCTATGGACTAAATATACTCTCATACTGACATTATCCATTTCAAAGAAACAGGTTGAAATTTAAGCCTCAGAAAAATTTAGTTTTGTTTGTCAATCTTATTAAATTTTAAGCTGATCATGGGTAACCATAAAATCTACATTTAAGGCAAGATTACTTTGACAAGATTTAGTTAAGAAACAAAAACACATTATTGCGTTTCATTGAAGCCTGGACAATGGAATTAAATTACATGCTTTTTGACTTCAAGGTCACTATTGCCATGTCAAGGGTTTATTTTTTGCCTAATGTAATGTCCAAGAAATTTCAAGTGTCTGTACGTAAAAATGCTGGAGGGTCAAAAGTCTACAAAACTCTAAAAAAGAACAATTATAAGCTTAAATATTTGTTTTGAACTTAATTGAATTGTGCCAATTTTTATGTTAGTTTTTCAACAATATTAAAATGTATTTTAATGTAATGTAAAATGTATGTAAAATTTGTAAAAGTTTAAGTCCATGAATTTATAGAAATTGAAAAAATTTGTACAATATAATTTTCACAACAGACAAAAAAGTTTGAAAGGTGTTAATTTTGTTGTAAACTTTTGAGGCAATTTAAAACTCAATTAGACATACAAAATCAATTTAACACTTAATTTATGAAGTTTCCAGAAACGATTCTTTAAACAACACTGTATCTATAGACATGAAAAAAATACTTCAGTAAAAGTTCATCTTTTTTCAGTGAAATGAAAACAAACCTTTTTACTTCCATCTACAAATGGTATCAAATTAGGTAAATTTTTCCACGATCCTCTTTGCCATAATCCTCTGGTTTTTCATGTTGCAAAATAGAACTGCTGTCACAGCACTGTTATATACACACACTGTTTCATCCACTGAATGAAGTCCTTGTCCAATCATTAGTTCAGAAAGGAGAGAACTTCTCTAAAACACACTTGTGACCCATGATAGCATTGACAGTCTTTGAATTAAATCACCTTCTCTGTGCATTTCTATTGTCTTTTTGAAGTTTAACACACTGCTTAAGAATTTACCCTGTCTTTGTGTATGAAAAGTTGATCCTATCTCCATTGTGACAATAGATATGTTGCAACAACATATTTTTAAAAGTCTCCATTCAGTGATCGGCTCTCAGGAGTACATAGGCAAAATCAATCATCGGGAAAAGCCATTTTCTCTGCAAGGACATTGAAAACATATTAAGGGAGAATTTCTTGCTCTATTCAGCCATATCTGAATCAATTCACCTGATCAACCTAATTTACATTTTGCTTTTCAGGTTGCTTTTTAAAGTAGGTAATTAAATGCTGGGACTTTTTGTTGCACGATAAATGAATAGTGCAACGTACTTTCCAGAAATGTATGTGATAATTAACTTGGGGTGAACATTATGAATTAATATACATCGATCTTGATTATAGTTTGATCAATATTAGAATGCAAGTGGGGGATTTTTCAAGTAAATGTTAATTTCATTTTTTTTTTTACTCATTTTGAATGTAAGGTATATAAAGAGTTCAAAATTAAATATTTATTATGAATATGAAACTGCAATAAACTGAACAAGAGAAGGGGTTGTAAAAGAAAAAAATACCATATTCACCCTACTAAGAAACCAGGATATTTGTAAATTGTAAAAGAGGAGGCTTATTAGATCTGTCTGAAAGTACAACTAGTTTGCCTGAAAATGGTTCGAGTTATTTTTGATTTTGACAGTTCAACCATGTTCAAAATACTGAGAATTTACTGTACTTCTATCAGTTGCATCTCAATGCCAATTTATTTTCTCAGTTTAAAACAAAGGACAAAGTTAAACAAGAACTAGAATTTTAATGTTTTTCTCCATTTATGGTTGTCATGATACTGGTCCATCTATTCAGATTGTTCACTAGAATTTGACAATATAATAGTGTACATCAGGTGTATTAGTAACAAAGATTTTATCTGGTATTAAAATTGGAATGTATTGAAATGTCCTTCAAAATCTGTCAAATTATCATTTACGACCTATTAAGTTTCAATTCTTCCATGATCACATTTTGATATGAAATAGTGCTGTAGATTTTTCTCCTCTCATATTACTTATGCTTTTAATATGAGTAATGGCAGGAAAATTGTCAGTTACATTGTATGCTAAAAAAATGAAATGTTCAATGCATAAAGCAGTAATAAATAAAGGTCTACTTTGAGAAAAATAATTACTCTCTTGTTATTATGACATACGTATGAAACACCTACTCAGATATTTACTCCCATTACAATAATTACCCATTAATTTAATTTTGCCTCTAATTTCCTAGGTCAGGTCAAACAGTTGATAGCTAAGATCTTTAATTCTTTCAGCTTAATACAGGTCTTTCAAGAAAATGAAATTGAATAACTGTACCTTACAGAAGAAAAAAGTCTCAAATAAAAACTCTTGATTGATCTTTTATTTACATGTATTTATGATTGTCAAATTACACGTTTCTTTCCCTAGTTTATTTGAAATTTCCAAATATTCTATGTGATAAAAGTTATTTTTGTTCTTATATAGCTTATCAATGAGTAGCTATCCAACAGTGATGGACAAATCAATACTGATGAATCGAAGACATGACGTCTTAGTGATGCCATTCCAAATAGAAAGTGACCTTTTCAACAGTACAGTGATGGTTTCCAACTGTTCTGAAGTACATCTACCCTTGAGTTCTCAGGTGTTGTGCTAAGTATACTTATATCCTACTGGGCTACAAACGTCTGGAAGAAAATATTAGCCTTCTTATCACTAAACTTTTTTACATTTACTGGAACACAAAACAATGAAATCAAGTACATGGTGAATAAATATTAGTACATTTGTAATTTATGTCTTCTACATTTCTGACAGTATCAAAGAGATACACTTGGTACCTACCTGGAAATGAACAACCAAGTGAAAAATTATAAGCCATATTTTTTATCTGTGACAATTTTCAAACAAGTTTCCTTCAAACCAGATAAGATTATATGTATCATTAAAAAAAGAGCATATATTTGTACTTCAGGTGTTATTATGAAGAAGCATGGGTAAAAACTATTTATCAATTATCTTGATCTAATAAAGTCCAGTATTATTGTTTACTGAAAATGCTAAAAGAATTTAATAAACATTATCAACTATACACAGATTGTTTAGCTAGATTATTTATTTAAATGATAGGGTTATATTCTCTATAATGTGACAGGGGCCATAGCTTATCTTTGTACCAAATCAAATTGAAGCAGTTCATTGTAACTACAAGGTCTATTTGCCACCTGGAGACAGAGAGCTTTAATCAGATTGAAGAATTGTCCAATGTTTTAATGGCGTAAGATCAGTATCAACAATCAGTTATAAATTTATGGGCAAGGCAAGGTTCCCCTGTCTCAAGCCATGGGTAGCGATAATATGTTATAAGCGTACTTCCAGAAATTTCCACATTCTAAAAAGGGGTAGATTTGATGGAAAAAAATGTAATATAATTTACTGTCATGCATCTTAAAAATAAAATTTAAAATATCTGTAAAAAAAGTTGCAATGTAAAGATTTGGGTAATAACAAAAGTAGGAACAATGCCATAATTTAGAGACCATAGACCATACATATAAAGTACTTATCCCCGCCTATATGAAAAAACTTAAGTGAAGCGTCGGGGCTTTTGGGTTTTCACCCATTTCCTGCATTTGTGTTCATTGCAAAATGTTTAGAATTTGATATTTTGTACAGAATAAAATGTAAGCCTCGGTTAATAGCAATTTTTTTGCAGGAGAACAATTCATACTTTACCCTAAAACAATAAATAAAAGGAATATTTAGAAAATGAAAGAGATACGAAAAAATTATTTCTTCAGAGGCCTAATTTAATGTTTGAGAGCTATAATTGTTCTCGATTGTGTACATGTAATTGAGATCATCAAACAATTAAAAAGCGCATCTAATCAATTAAATTATATATACAGTTGCATTTCGGTACCTCGAACATCTGTATCTCGAATACCTTAGATATGTCGGTGTGATTTGGACGTCCCAATAATCTCGAGTTCGAGATATCGTGGTTTGGCTGTATCATATCTAAAAATACTTCGGCTTGAAATTTTTCCATTTTTTTTACCAGTTTGATGAAAATATCACGCTTTTATTCGAATAATATTATGCATTTTGAAGACAGATTACCGGTCACGGTAGCCTAGTGTGGGCGTTCACTTCGTGATCGCGGGAGGTCCGGGTTCAGACGTAAACATAGGTAGTGACTGTTCCTTCCATAAACGCTCGGCATTAGAAGTGAAAGTCAAGAATCTTTTGGATATAGCCTTTAAAACGTAGGTCCCGCGTCACGATAGGCGTTGGCACGATAAAGAACCCTCACTGCTCAATGACCCTGAGTGCCGAGTATAGGTCAAAATTTGAAGCCCTTCACCGGCATACGGTGACGTCTCCATATGAGTGAAAAATTCTCGAATGGGACGTTAAAAACATACAATCAATCGAAGACAGATTAAGGAAAATTAATGTATTTATATGAAATGTAGAACTAATAGACATGCTTGTGTTAAGCGATGTAGTAAAAGAGCTACCAGAAGATCAAGGGTGCCTTGGACACGAATGCAACACCCTACCCCTATTGTGAAAATACCTGAAATGTTTTTAAAACAGCATGCAATTTTTATTTATCTATTTCAAGAAAAGCTACTACAAAAAGAAGTGCTACTAGATTTTGCTTCATCATTTTTACCTTTTACTTCCCGAATTATCAGAATGCACTAGAATCGGTTTAAATTGTACCCACTAATAGAGTTATGCCTTCAGAAACCTGCTAATAACGACTGTTTAACATCTTCTAGACATTTTCAAGCAAGCACATTATTTTTTTAGATCTATACATATACACGTTTGTTGCCTTCTCCAGACCAACCGACTGAAAATGGCCCGACTCAAAAAACTTCCAGGACATGATATTCTTATCCTGTCAACAAATATGCCGAAACATTCTGGGAAAAAAAAATTCTTGCCTACCTACCTGCTCAATTATTTTACCATGAGTCAGGAGAGGACAAGCTTACATTATTTTAAAGATGACCCAGGTTTTTTTTTTTTATTTGCAAATCAAACACCCCAGTATAGAGCAGAGCGAAGCAGGCCTTGTCTAGCAAAAATCTCTCTACATTAGGTCTATAATAATGGCACGGAAAATATAACTTATCATAAACAACTGAAGTCGAAAGTTTATTGTTAGGTAGATTACAAATTCTTTTCTCTAGTCCCCTCATACCCTATTTGTCTAAAGCGTATTTCTTCACAAATCTGACAAAATCTTAATTTACAACATTAAATTGATTTATGTAAAACATCTGACATGGCAAGAAGAACAACTCTGATTTTTCTCTTCGCCAGTTTACATTCTCGTAATCTGATAATCTCTTATCAGCAACTGACCAGATTCAGCTAATTTTGCGCACGCCTTCATTCTTCCAGCGTGCATTGCCTTGTCAACATACATTCGCCAGTCATCTTGATTTGTTTTTGTTGTGAGCCATTCAATCACTTGTTATCGCAGGTACATAAATCTACTCTGTTAGAAGAATTTCTAATTCAATTTATTGTTGGATTATCCTTTATATAGGTACATTGGTGAGATTCTTTGGATGCTAAAAATTTTGTGTATGCTTTACAATATTTGACGGATTTTGTGTTTGACTGGCGAAATACGTTAATACGATGCTATGGACACCCTGTTTCATGCGCTCATCATCGTAATTACAACTTAGCAGGAGTAAATGAAATGTTGTGAACGTTTACGTATGTTGACTTGAATTTCTTTGTTCTGCTTCGCGCCAGTTTGCCGGTGTACCAGTGAAAACTGTCGCTAGTGCTCAGTGTCGCTCTGAAAAAAGCGGTAGCCGTGCAATTCGACACTCGTATAATTAGACCCAGGGAAAGTTGTAATTGCCTTATATAGACGCAATTAGTGTTTAAAATGAAGTAAAATCGAAGTAATAAAGTTCCAAGACTGTTAAAGAATTCTGGTTTTTTGAATATTTTCAGCAAAATCTTGAAAAATAAGTGTTTGACATTCGACGCTATTGCATCGCGATCGGCATCTGATCTAGGCTTTCATGTGATAGTTCATCTCTAAAATTACATAAGAAGAAGTGCAATATATGACTAATTTAATTAAATATTTATTAATTGACTGAAAAAAAACTTTTTGGGAAAAGAAAGCGACAGCAGAAGTGTACTATAAACTGTTTAATGTTTTTAAACATCGAGATCGGCATCCAACTTAATCAGCTGTTTGCACTCGAGAGAACAGATTATGATTAGTAATCTCGCAATCAAAACCGATCTATTGTAAGTAAAACAGTATTTTAACAAGATAAAATAAAAATAATTATCGTTTGTTTTACCGATAAATGTAATGTTAGACACAAGTAAGGTTAAATCAGTAAATTATGGTCTCGCCACTTGCAACCAGTATAGAATACTTCAAATAAAGTTGTGACGCGAATTTCCTCTATTTATTGTGGTTTTAATGTGTCTATAATGCTGAAAAGTTTTTTTTTCTTGTACACAAAGACTAATGTGGATTTTTCCCTATGAATGTTTAGGTGTTAACATTCTCTGTCATAAATTAAAAACTGAGCAGTTTTCAATCATTATTCATCATATAGTTTTTGGTTAGATGAGTTCTGTTCACATTGATTCATTATATGTTCAATGATGATCCATGATAGGTGACATTCAGTAAATTGCGTCGATTTAAGCAAAGGGACTTAATTATGATAAAATAGTAATATCATTTATAGTGATGTAGCATCTTTTTTTTGAAAGTGTGTGTGGTGGAGGGGGGCTTTCAATGAACATTTTTAATACAGTAAAACTAAAAGTTATGTCTGGAAAATAGTGGTGGAGCAAGCCCCCGGCCCCCTGTTGCTACGTGACTGATTTACTAAAAAAGAATATAACTTTGTGAAATTTTCTGATTGGTAAACTCATATATTTTAAAATAATTTGCTTAATTGTAATGAATAAAGTAATTTTTTTTTATATACAGTAATTTGAATGTTTGTCATAAACATAAAACACATTTATTTCAATAGCCATTATTCTGAATATTCAACAATATGAATATCTAAATGCAAAAATAAACAATTATTTTTATATATATATAGATGCATTTTAGTTTTGATATAAAGTCTACAGAAGTCCATTTGAGTCATCTTTGGCTCCATTTGGGTAAATCGACACACCGTTCAGTAAGATGCAATGTCACTGAAATATTGTTAATGTTGGGATAGACAGTTCATTTTCATTACAGTGATGATAAACTTAGATTTATAACTTCAAACATCTATCAGCATGATCCATGTCTAGAGTCCACACACAATATAAAATTATATATCATACAAAGAGATGAAACCAGATAGTAAAGTGAAAAAAAACATCTTGCATATCCACTACAATGCTAGACAAGCTACCAGTAAGACAACTCTCAATTAAAAGAACTTGCCCAGTATTGACGACAAAATCGCTTAGTTTGGTAGATATTTTATGCGCTACTTAAGCAAAAATTGACATATTTTGTGGGGAAAAAAATCAGAGAATTCTATATACATGTATTGGTCACTTGGTAGCTCACATTTTAGAATGGCTTAATGCTGTTTAAATGCAGTACAGACTGTAAGTCTGTTACGAAATGCAGTGTAACTTATGTTCCATATATAGTAGAGGGCTGATATTTGGACACATATTACGAGATGTTTAATGTACTGTAAAGGTCAATGTCATATCAAGAGGTTAAAGATAAAAAGTATTAAAGATAAAATATTGTGATGAAATATCTAACACTATCAGTTCAATTTTCCTTAATTTGACACAATTTATTTTGGGATCCATTGGAATCATTCTGTTGATTTTTTTTTTTTAAATTGAATTATACAATTTCTCGTGAGATAACTTTATGTGTAGCGAAGTTACTTGTGAATTATTTTCAATTTTGACACTTTTATGTATGCTCTATTTGTACATAATATCTTAATATTCAAATTTACCAGTATCATTATAACTAAACTTATTGAATTCAAGTACCAGTAACAAAAATATTGTCTTTATAAACAGCATCATGCAAGTTTTCAATAAATTAATTGATATAAATGTTGAAAAACGTTGAATGTCTGATTTCACAACTTTCTTACAGGCCATATTTCAAACTATGTGGACAAAAATGTGTGATTGAATTTCTTTCATATCATATAAAGAAGAGGATTTTGTATCCTAGAGCAAAAGATCAAAGTATCAGAGAAAATGAATTTGTTGAAAAATTGACCTATCTTTTTTTTTACACTTTAAATTAAATTTGAAATCCATTTTAAATTACTATAAAATCCAAATAATTCATTAGTTTGTACACATGTTGTAAGTGTTTAATGACAGATTAACAATTGTTTACATTTTAACCTGAAATTCAATTGAACGGCTTGATCAAATAAAATTTCTCTTAACATACATTTTTTCTTACTGTACTAACATTTATTATACTTTTTCCTAAACATTATTCTATAAAAAAGTGAAGACAGTACAAGTATAAGAAAATGAGTATTGTTAATAGACATGATAGAGCTATGCTGAGAGTAGGAGTAATTTCACTCTAATGATCTGATGTCCCCTTCAGATCTTTTCCTTTTATGGGAGAGGAGAAAAACAATGCAGACCAGACTGAGATTCAAACCGTGGCCCCCTGAATCTCCGGTCAGGTCTCAAATAACCAACTGAGCTATCCGGTCACTGGCGATCTAACTGGGCTGACTGCCACATTCCTCCCTTCTTAAAGGTCTTGGTTTAAAGACCCCAACCCAGGATCATCCCTGGCAGGCTCTCACTTTTAGTTCCAGGGTATATGGCACATCACCAAATGTGATTAAGCCCCACCACTTGCCGTACAACAAACTTTCATTGTATTATCTCTAAACTTGTTGATGTTTGCCGAAATCTATATTTCAGCCATGAATGAAAAGCTGTGTAAGTTTCAGATGCTAATTAGGTTACATCACCTGACTGAAAGACCAAGGTTGGCTGAGAATCTTACTATTATGACCAAATTTAAAGTTTTTGTGATGGACAGTACTACAGATTGACAGAAGTACAGACGAATGAGATTTATATTGTCCCTCCCACTTTTGCAAAGGCAGGGACAATAATATACATGTATTTGAAAGGTTTATAGAATAAGAGAACTGCACAAGAACACTTTTTTATTACACAAATAGAACTTTCATTGATTTAATAATAGGTAGACTTGTAAATAATAGATGATTAAAAATGAGCAAAAAATACCTTTTTTAATGTTCTTCAAAGGCCAAGATAGGCCAGTATGAGAGGTATAGTATAGAGTATGAAATGCATGTAAAGTATATTTTATTGTTAATAGTTTCATGATAATTATGATAAATAGACAGATACTAGACCAATTATTTTGATGATCCTAGTGATACCATTTTTCTTGCTTTTGGGCAACAATTTAAGTTTTTTTGAGTCAGTTTATGGATCTTCTAAATTGCTGTGCTGTCACATGCATGGTGCAGTGGTTAGAAATTTTCTAGAGTTGCCAAGTAAGGGGTTGGTTCTTATGTTGTGGTTTCAAATCCCACTGTTGGACGTGGAGACTGCTCCTTTGGATGAGACAGCATGCATTGAGGTCTTGTGTTGCAATAGGTGTTGGGACAAAAAAGACCCCTCATACAAAGGGGGTTATTCATAGTCTACAGTCAAGGTTCAAGGGGTAGTTCATAGTCAAGGTGGATTCTATAGTCAAAGGGTAGTTCATAGTCAAGGTGGAGTCTACAGTCAAGGTACAAGGGGTAGTTCATAGTCAAGGTGGAGTCTATGGAGTCTACAGTCAGGGGAAGTTCATAATCAAGGTGGAGTGTACAGTCAAGGTTCAAGGGGTAGTTCATAGTCAAGGTGGAGTCTACAGTCAGGGGAAGTTCATAATCAAGGTGGAGTCTACAGTCAAGGTTCATGGGGTAGTCATAGTCAAGGTGGAGTCTACAGTCAAGGTTCAAGGGGTAGTTCATAGTCAAGGTGGAGTCTACAGTCAGCGGGTAGTTCACAATAAAGGTGGAATTTACAGTAAAGGTTCAAAGGGTAGTTCATAGTCAAGGTGGAGTCTACAGTCAGGGTTCAAGGGGTAGTTCATAGTCAAGGTGGAGTCTACAGTCAGGGGATGTTCATAGTCAAGGTGGAGTCTACAGTCAAGGTTCAAGGGGTAGTTCATAGTCAAGGTGGAGTCTATAGTCAAAGGGTAGTTCATAGTCAAGGAATAGTTCACAATTAAGGAAGTCTACAGTTTGGAGTGTACAGTCAGGGGTAGTTCATAGTCAAGATGGAGTGTACAGTCAAGGTTCAAGGGGTAGTTCATAGTCAAGGTGGCATCTATGGAGTCTACAGTCAGGGGAAGTTCATAATCAAGGTGGAGTCTACAGTCAAGGTTCATGGGGTAGTTCATAGTCAAGGTTCAAGGGGTAGTTCATAGTCAAGGTGGAGTCTACAATCAGCGGGTAGTTCACAATAAAGGTGGAATTTACAGTAAAGGTTCAAAGGGTAGTTCATAGTCAAGGAATAGTTCACAATTAAGGAAGTCTACAGTTTGGAGTGTACAGTCAGGGGTAGTTCATAGTCAAGGTGGAGTGTACAGTCAGTGGGTAGTTCACAGTCAAGTTTAAATCTACAGTCAGAGGGCAATGTATATAATAAAAACTTCACAGTCAAGATGGAGTCTACAGTCAGGGGATTGTTCATAGTCAAGGTGGAGTCTACAGTCAGGGGGTTGTTCACAGTTAATGTGGAGTTTACAGTCAGGGGGTAGTTCACAGTCAAGTTGAAATCTACAGTCAGAGGGCAATGTGTGTAATAAAAACTTCACAGTCAAGATGGAGTCTACAGTCAGGTGTTAGTTCACAGTCAAGGTGGAGTCTGCAGTCATGGGGTTGTTCATAGTGAAGGTGGAGTCTACAGTCAGGGGTAGTTCACAGTCAAGATGGAGTCTACAGTCAGTGGGTAGTTCACAGTCAAATTGGAGTCTACAGTTTGAGGATACTTCATAATTAAGGTGGAGTCTACAGTCAAGGGGTGGTTCATAGTCAATGTGGAAACTACAGTCAGTGGGTAGTTCATAGTCAAGGGATAGTTCACAATCAAGGTGGAGTCTACAGGTTGGAGTTGTTTATAGTCAAGTTGGATTGTACAGTCAGGGGGTAGTTCACAGTCAGGGGTAGTTCACAGTCAAGGTGGAGTCTACATTTGGGGATACTTCATAGTTAAGGTGGAGTCTGCAGTTTGGGGTTGTTCATAGTCAAGGTGGAGTCTACAGTCAGGGGGAAGTTCACGGTCAGGGGGTAGTTCACAGTCAAGGGATAGTTCATAGTCAAGGTGGAGTCTACAGTCAGGGGGGTTCATAGTCAAAGTGGAGTCTGCAGTCAGGGGGTAGTTCACAGGCAAGTTGAAATCTACAGTCAAAGGGTAATGTGTGTTATAAAAACTCTATAGGAATACTCTCCCACTCCAAATGTAGAGCTTTAGTCAGCTGTTGCAGGGTCTAGGGATGTGATTGTCTTTGGCAAATGGATCATGTCTTTCTGTTTTGTCTAATGCTGCTTAGTTAGGTTTAAATCTCGAGGTGACAATTGCAGAATCAGGTTTCTGTTGTTTTGCAAGAATGAGGTTGTCATTGCAAAATTGAATAGGCGTGTTCAGGTAGAACATAGAGTACCTTTTACCATCAAAGACCTTTTAAATACGAACCAAGTCAGTCTTACTCTTGTATAATACCGTTTTTCATTCCACTAAACTACCACCATCAACTTTTTTAACATCCTGGAGGCAGTTTTCTGTCTAATGTTCATTACGAAACCCTAGCACTTCAATAACAGGCTCTCTGATAAACATTCTGGACTAGCTACACCAAAATGTTCAATGGTGATGCTGTGGTCATACTCCATTGATCTGAGATCTTTGAAGTAGATATTTGCATGGGGTGCTGTGGGACCAGAACACTGGCATGGATAATCCTTTTGCAATGTCTTAGTCAGTTGAAAAGGGTATTGTTAGATGGTCTTTGCAGTTTAGGGATAATTCATGCTGTAGATGACGTCACTGTTTACATTCACTTTTACGTACTAGTATTTCTCTGAAGTGATTCTTTGCTGCTGATATTACACGTGGTATCTCGTATTTTTGCGAACATTTAATTTGGTGTTGCATTTTTATATTTTATCGTTGCTGTGCGTAACAAATGGTGCTGTGCGTAACATTAAAACCTCTTGCAATTGAAGACTGGGGTACACCTGCTTTACCGGTCGCCCATTTTTCGTCTTATGCTACTAAAGTGCAAGATTCAGATGCAGCATATTTAGAAAGCGTCAATTTTTAGAGGAACACAGATTCAAAATCAAAATAACGCATTTTACTGGAATGCATCATATCTATCTAAAAATAATCTTCAGGCCGTACATGTATAGGGAATTGCTATGTAAAATGTCAGCACAAGTTCGAAAGAAAGTGTAAAAGATGGGAAGAAATGCAAAATGACACAAGGGTGTCCAGTCTCAACACTGCTTCTTTTATTTATAGTGGAAACAATGTCGAAAAAGATTCACAATTCGCCAGAATTAATAGGCTTTACTAAAGAACTCGTGCTTAGAGAATAAAAATCCTACAACACGCTGCAGACGATACATCGTTCCTTTTACAAGGTATTAAATTTATACCATATTCAATAAAAAATAATCGATATCAATATAGTAAGATATATACCAGGAATGCAACTCAATAAATGAAACGGGAAGAATATCGGGTATGAAATGATATGACATTAAATAATATAATACAAGTATCAATACTAGTAATTCACATGCCTAGGAATACCAGTATGTTGTGTACTTAGTACATCCCACTAATTATTTTTAGAATCGGTAGGAGAAGAAAGTAGTGCAGAAAAATTACAAGTTCCCTAATTTGCAGATTTGCATAAAAAATTGTGCAGATTTACTAAACTGGGCCTCAAATCTGTTGATAAGGAATATATCTTTCCTTCCAAGAAAGCTTGGGAAATGTAATTTATCAAGATGATCAGCTGAATTATTTTGTGTATTATAACGCCGGTGTGCAAAGTCTGAAATTCCCCTAAATACTAGTATGAAACAAACTGCCATTTTGAAGAGCGACACTTATCCCTGATGCTCATAACTAATTCAGAATAATTATTTCCTACGATTTTTTCCTCTAGAATTATTGACTTATACCTAAATCATCTATATCAAGTAAGACTGGCTTGAAATTTTACTGTATACCTGTTTTACAGACGATATATAAGTCAGGTGTGAGAAAATAGGAAACTGTCATTTTGAAGAGCGACACTCAGCACTGATGCTCATAACTATTTCAAAATAATTATTTTCTACGATTTTTTCCTCTAGAATTATTGACTTATACCTAAACCATCTATATCAAGTAAGACTGGCTTGAAATTTTACTGTATACCTGTTTTACAGACGATATATAAGTCAGGTGTGAGAAAATAGGAAACTGCCATTTTGAAGAGCGACACTCAGCACTGATGCTCATAACTATTTCAAAATAATTATTTTCGACAATTTTTTCCTCTAGAATTATTGAATTATACCTAAACCATCTATATCAAGTAAGACTGGCTTGAAATTTTACTGTATACCTGTTTTACAGACGATATATAAGTCAGGTGTGAGAAAATAGGAAACAGTCATTTTGAAGAGCGACACTCAGCACTGATGCTCATAACTATTTCAAAATAATTATTTTCTACGATTTTTTCCTCTAGAAATATTGAATTATACCTAAATCATCTATATCAACTGAAACCGGCTTGAAATTTTACTGTATACCTGTTTTACAGACGATATATAAGTCAGGTGTGAGAAAATAGGAAACTGCCATTTTGAAGAGCGACACTTATCCCTGATGCTCATAACTAATTCAAAATAATTATTTTCTACATTTTTTTCTTCTAGAATTCTTAAATTATACCTAAATTATCTATGTCAACTGAAACCGGCTTGAAATTTTACTGTATACCTGTTTTACAGACGATATATAAGTCAGGTCTGAGAAAATATGAAACTGTCATTTTGAAGATCGACACTCAGCACTATTTCAAAATAATTATTTTCTACATTTTTTTTCTTCTAGAATTCTTAAATTATACCTAAATCATCTAACATATATCAACTGAAACCGGCGAGAAATTTTACTGTATAATTGTTTTATAGAAGATACATAAATCAGGTCTGAGAAAATATGAAAGTGCCATTTTGAAGAGCGACACTTTTCACTGATGCTCATTCTTCATAATTATGCGTGTTTCTCGTTATTTATCTGCTAAATAAAAACTGGTTGATAGAACTTATATATATTTTCAACTTATATTTTGATAAATTATAGATATTTAAGGTTCGTTACTAGACTTCAGTTCTCGGTTCACCTCCGTTCACACCTTTAATTGGTATCAAATTATCAATCGACCATGGGGAGCTGTGCATGTTTGTTAGTTATTAACATACAGGTAATTTTGACACCTGTCTGAGATAACGCCCACGGCGTGGTTCACACCTATTAAGAAATGACTGAGGGACTGTGGCATGTTTTTTCTTCTTTTTTTAAATACAAGTATCTGTTCAATTTACCGCGATTAAATGTGTAGCCGTTTATTCTCTATAATATAGAAATTTAAAAGATCATTTAATAATTCTATACGAGGTAAAAAAAAAAAATGAAAAGTTCTAAAATTTTAAAATTTTATTTGTCTTGCCTTCTTTTAAGATTAAAATAAACAAAGAAAACATAAAAATCTACGACTTTGGAGACTATTACCATGGAATTAAATTCAGTGGGACACCGCTTCGATTTGAAGCGACCGAAATCCCTAGGCATGCGCAGAAGCCAGTGCTCAGTGTCGCTCTTTTCCCTATATATTCTATTAAGAGCGACACTGAGCACTAGCGACAGTTTTCACGGTTACACCGGTCTTGGAACCATGAATGACCCAGTGAACTTTGTGGCTATTTATATATTGCCCAGCATCCAAGATGCATTGCGGTAAACAGTCAAAATGGCGTCTGTTTTGATTGCTGGAAGTTCACATGTTAAAAGATTTGAGCACTATGTAAATCAAAATCGAGAATTTCTGAACTTGAATTTAAATACAAACATTTTTGTAACATTTTATGGTATAAGTGGAGGAAAGCTGACAAATAATTCCCACTTGCAGGCGTTAGAACAAAAACTTAGGCACGTTTCTCCGGACTTTCTCATCTTACATTTAGGTGGTAACGATCTGGACACAACTTCGGCTGATGAAACATACGCTTATGAGTTATGTTTACGACTTTGTTGTATTGCGGAAACATTTGCCCGTCGTTTCAACATTAAAAAGATAATTGTTTGCCAACTGATGCCGAGATATCGGACACGGGTATTAGATATAAATATTTATAATGAACTAGTAATAAAATTCAATAGAATACTGAAGAGGGGGCTGTTAGGAAAAAACTGTTTGCAGTACTGGAATATAAAAGGTGTCAAAAACAGCCAGCGTCCAGTATTTTGCGATGGAGTCCATCTGAACAACGAATGGGGCATGCGAATTTACTACAGAAACTTGCGTGGGGCAATTATCCAATGTTTAAAATAAGATTGGTAGCAGGGACATCTACAATGTATGGTCCGTCAACATAAGCAGCACATTTTCATTCAGGTTCATTAGCAACTAAAAAAGATAAGTCTATTCAACATCTGCATGATCTCTAGCAAATTATGAATTATAATATGTAATGAGTAGTCTTATTTATACGGTTAGTGGACAATGGTTTATAATTATAAATGGTAATCAGTATGTCTGCGTTTAATTACTGCATGTTGTATTTGAGATCTCAATTATATGAAATGTCATAAACATAGATAAAAAATACGCTACTTAAACTGTGTACAGTACAAGTGGTAACATTTTATGTTGGTATCAGATACACTGTGAGCTGGCACAGTTGTAAACGTACATTCCCGAAAGTATGAGTTTGCACAGTGAGCTGGCACTAATGCATCTCATATATATGTTGATACACGTACGGTTAGGAATGTGCTATGGCACATACTTTATGTATTTGTATGTACGCACGTGTATTATGTTTCTATGTTCGGGCACTATGATAATGTACGATATGTTCTGATACAAATATGATTTGTGTGCAAACACTTTCAGTTACTCACTTGTGCATATGCGTACATTAAGTAGTTATTATGTCTTCTTTTATTCAACGAATTCAATTGAGTATGAGCGCTTTCAACTATGGCTATGATATGACCATGTTGAGCATAGACATGTATGTTGGACTCAATCATTTTTGTCAGGCATTTTTTTTTAAAAGCCATGTTTACACGAGCGCTTGGTACATCTTCATTGTGCCAGGGCAAGCGGATCTGTAATCAGGCGAAGATTCCTGACGGGAAGTTGGTTTGAGTTTACAACAAGCATGTGATTTGTATGATATCACTTAAGTTTCGTATTTTATTCAAGGTAGGAACATGCCACCTAAGAGAAAAAGGAGTCGGGCGACAAAAGCTGCGGAGCCAACAGAGTCTCAACCAAAACGCAGCGCACCGTCGAAAGACCAGGAAATCGTGGATAAAATCCAAAACGCAATACAAGCAGCCATTCCTGATATTACGAAGGCGGTAATGGATGAAATATCCAAACAACAGACTAGTTCTGACACCGCTATAATGCCAAGTCCTTCAGCGCCTGAGGGAAAAGCGGCCAATGACAGCGCTGTGGAGCCTACGGTTAATCTGGGTATTTCTAACACTTTCCTTGAAGCCCCAGAAAGTATTTCAAAGCCTTTAGCCTTAGGCATTGATTCTAAAATTAAATCAATAATATGGGCAAACGAGTTCGTCGATTTTGGCACTTTACTAAAGCCAACTGAAAAACAAGTAAAATTTTCCATCGAAGAGGGTGATGATGGCTTAACATTTGTAAAGGAAAAATCCACCCCTCTTAAGATTGAATCCATTCCTCAATGGATGAAAGCTTTTCATATATTCATTAGTATATTTTGCGAGAGGCACACAAATGATGCCACAAAATTGATGAAATATGCGTCTATTGTTCAAAAACTTGCTGACCAGTCTACTGCATCAGCAGCCATTCAGTATGACAAAACTTTTCGTCAGTGGAGAGAAATATCTCCAACCAAACTCCCATGGGACCAATTAAACGCCAATTGTACCAAGAGGCATTGGCATCCGGTATTCAGTCAAAGTTAAAGGGAGTAACACAAAAACCTACTTTTCGTACCTTACAGGGTACCAAGGGGAGGGCAGGGAATAATAAACTCGTGTGCTACAACTTTAATAATTCCGAACAGGGAATTTGTCATAGAAAAGATTGCAGATTCTCCCACACATGCCAACGCTGTGGTGGGGAACACAGTAGAAAAACTTGCCCATCAACCCCAAAACTCCCCAATGCAGCAAACAAAAATAAGCAAAAATCTACCCCCCAAATCGGGTCATCAGAAAGTAAACAGTCAACCCTTAAACTTACAAAATAATGACTTTGATATAGTAACTCCCGTGAATCCTCAACGGTTACAACATTGGCTATCAGAATACAATGAGAGTGACAAAAAATTTTTAGTTGATGGCTTTACAGAGGGTTTTAAAATTCCTTTCCAGGGTGTTCGTGAGCAGAGGTTTTGTAATAACTTAAAATCAGCTGATCAAAATTTATCTATCCTTCAAGAAAAAATAAATAATGAGGTACTTGTGGTCGAGCAGCGGGACCTTTCAAAAATGCTCCATTCAACAATTTTCAGTGTTCACCATTAGGTTTAGTACCCAAAAAACAAGAAGGGGAATTTAGAGTAATACATCATTTATCTTATCCCGAGGGACAATCTATAAATGATGGGATTCCGCAGGATATTTGCTCGGTTCAATATCAAACCATCAATGACGCGACTACTTTATTAAAACAACTTGGAAGGGGGGTCTTGTTTGCAAAGACAGATATTGAAAATGCCTTTAAAATCATTCCAGTCCATCCATCAGATCGCGAATTGTTGGGTTTTAGAGTAGGAGGTGGGTTTTATTTCGACAAGACCTTACCAATGGGCCTAAGTTACTCCTGTAACTTATTTGAAAGATTTAGTTCTTCATTGCATTGGGTAATGGAATACCACTACCAATCTAACTGTGTTCATGTTTTGGACGACTTTCTTTTTATGGGACCAGCTCATTCAAACAATTGTTTGAAATCCTTAGAGAACTTCCTTCAATTATGTAATGACATAGGTATCCCAATTAAGAACGAGAAAACAGTGTATCCCACAACGACAATAACATTTTTAGGTCTAGAAGTCGATTCACTAACTATGGAAGTTAGGTTGCCAAGGGATAAGCTCGATAAGCTAAGAGCTGCAATAGATTCGTTTAAGCACAGAAAAAAAGTAAATCTAAAAGAATTACAATCTTTGATTGGATTACTAAACTTTGCTTGCGCGGCTGTCCGACCAGGTCGCACTTTCCTACGACGGCTAATCGACCTCACAAAAGGCTTAAAACTACCCCATTTCAAACGGCGTTTGAACACAGAGGCTAGGGCTGATCTTGAAGCTTGGTCTGTTTTCATCAATAGTTTTAATGGTAGGTCATTGATATTAGATGATAGGTGGGAAACCTCTGAAACACTATGTATGTATACGGATGCAAGTGACCTAGGATTTGGGGGTACATTTAAAACAAAGTGGTTCTTCGGAGAATGGCCACAAGAGTGGTGCCAGTTTCACATTACAGTCAGAGAATTGCTTCCTATTGTGATAACTTTAGAACTATGGGCATCTGATTTACGGAACTCCTGTATTAATTTCTATTCAGATAACATTGCAGTGGTATACATCATTAACAAACAAACTTCAACAGACCCAATAATTATGAAGTTAATGCGTCGTTTCATAGTAAATACATTAAAATACAATATTCTTTTCAAAGCAACACATATTCCAGGTGTACTTAATGTAGCTGCTGATCGCCTTTCTCGCTTGCAGGTCCAGGAATTTCAGGACCTATGTACAAATATGGACCCAGTGCCATCAGCAGTTCACCCAACAATGCTAACACTCTAAAAGATATAGCAACAGCCATTCTGAAGAATTCCCTCGCTCCCACATCAAGGGCAGCTTATGAAAAAACATTTGCTTTTTACGCTGACTTTATGTCAACCTACTTTCCTAATATCTCTTTACTGCCTCCTACTACTGAGCATTTGGCGCATTTTATAGCTTTTTGTTTTCAAAGTAACATCGCAGCATCAACCTTGAAAACTTACATTTCGGCTCTTAGTTATAATTTCAAAATTCAAGGTTTTGAAGATCCATCACAACAATTTGTAATTCGCAAAATGCTACAGGGATATCAAAAGTTAAAAACTGTAGGAAGTGACACAAGATTGCCCATAACAACGTCAATTCTGAAACAGCTTGTAACTTCTTTAGACAAGTTAGGCATTTCAGCCTATCAATCCAGTATGCTAAGGGCAATGTATTTGCTGGCTTTCCATGCTTTTTTAAGGGTTGGTGAAATAACAGTTTCGTCTTCTACGAACGTTAAAAACGTATTAAATCTGGCCAATGTAAAACTCGTTTCGGATAAACTAAATTCCAGTGAATCCCTTGAGATTACAATGGATAACTTCAAACATAGTGCAGGCAAACATTTACCCACTTTGATTCTACAAAGAAACGAATCGGAAGAGCAATTTTGTCCTGTTCAGGCTATTCAGCTATTTCTTAAAGTTAGAGGCCAGTCACCAGGCCCTTTGTTTGCATATCCAAATGGTGATGGGTTACTAAGACAACATTTTACGAATTATTTGCAAATGTCTCTTAAATGGGCAGGGCTAAATACGAGTCATTATAAAGGCCACAGTTTTCGAATAGGAGCTGCGACATGCGCTGCAGCAATGGGAATTTCAGAGGAAAAAATCAAACGAATGGGAAGATGGCATTCCGACGCTTTTAAAAAGTACATAAGAATCCCTGTGCTTCATATTTAGACGAATTTGATCATGGGGTCATGGGTCTCTGATCAAATAGTATAAATTAGTATTTCACCTCTTTATTTCTTCGCGAACGCATAGGTGAGGGTCAGCAGGTTTTTGAACAGTCGTTTTCCGTTCGGTTAATCTGTATATATGTTGCCGTAGGTAATGACTTTCAGACTTTTGAAATTTAACACTGGGTCATGGGGACATGGGCCTCTGATTCCACAATTGCTAGTGAACTATGGATGAGAGTTTGTTGTCATTTGAAATTTGACACTGGGTCATGGGGACACGGGCCTCTGATTCCACAATTGCTAGTGATCTATGGCTGAGAATTTGTTGTCACTTGAAATTAGACACTGGGTCATGGGGACATGGGCCTCTGACTTCATAACGGGTAATGTAGCTTTGCATGAAAGCATTTTGTTACTTATTGCTGCATGAATTATATGAACAGTTTCGTCACGAGGACAAGGGCCTCTGACAATTCTTAAAAGGGAAATGCTGACCATTACTTGTAAATCATTTAAGCCCTTTTGTATAACACAAATGTAATTTGTATTCTTTATGTGAATGTTACCATATATCATATTCATTGAAGACAATAGTTTTGGGTGGGGTTTATTGTATTCATTGTTTCATCATGAACACAATAATGTGGCGATTTTTTATGCCCCACCTATGATAATTGGCTTAATAAAATGTATTTGTTAATTTTATGCACATGTTTTTTATGATTGTGTATTGTTTGTCAATTTGTTTAATTAGTATTTTTGCATGATTTGTCTCGTCATTTATTAGATCAAAATAAATGACAATTTTCAATTCAAACTCTCTTCATTTTGTTTTTACAATATCAAACGAAGCAAAACTATTGTCAGTGTATTTGCATAAAATCTTAATTTACAACATTAAATTGATTTATGTAAAACATCTGACATGGCAAGAAGAACAACTCTGATTTTTCTCTTCGCCAGTTTACATTCTCGTAATCTGATAATCTCTTATCAGCAACTGACCAGATTCAGCTAATTTTGCGCACGCCTTCATTCTTCCAGCGTGCATTGCCTTGTCAACATACATTCGCCAGTCATCTTGATTTGTTTTTCCCACCGTCCCACCCAAATGCTTTTTATTTTTATCTTCTTGCCATGTTTGATGAGAGAAATAAATTGAACGATTTAAATCATTTTGTTCTTGTGTATAATAAAACTGTATGGGCGATTTTTTATGCCCCACCTATGATAATTGGCTTAATAAAATGTATTTGTTAATTTTATGCACATGTTTTTTTATGATTGTGTAATGTTTGTCAATTTGTTTAATTAGTATTTTTGCACGATTTGTCTCGTCATTTATTAGATCAAAATAAATGACAATTTTCAATTCATTGCATAAATTGTATGAATACATCGCAAAGCGTACATGTATCTGTATTTGGAAAAGTCCTGTGCCTTTCTACTCAGTATATCACAAAATGGTTTAATTCGAAAAGAACAAACAATACAAAAACAGTAACGTCAATATTAAGTTTATTATATTAATCAAATATTTACAAGTAATTAAAACATGCAGATGCAAGAGGTATCTAGGCCTTAATATCAAATTTCATCCACATTTATCTCAACGAGACGCATGAAGTTACTATGTAAAAGTAAAAGAACGTGAGTCTCTATATCATAGATAGACATATGCCTGAAGTTCGTTAAAAAAGCATGTTTAGAGAATGGAGATATATTCTGACATCCATTTTATTTTCAGACTTCACTGCTAATTATTCAAAAAATTACTCGTGTCTGGAAAATCGGCCGCAGAAAGAGTATTTTGACCAGTATTTAAGATTGTAATGTAACTCTCCATCTTATACTGTTGTATATTTTCCTCTGTTTGGCATTGCATTGTTTTGCAGCGTCTCTTTGTCATCAACTGGCTATTATGACCACATACTTTTTGTTAATAAGAGCTTGTCAGACATGCAAAATGAATAAAAATGACATGAATAGGCTGTCGAACCTCGTGCTTAAAACATGACAAATTGGTAAAACATGCATGATTTAAATTAAAAACAGAGACCCATAAATGGGTCTCAGATATCATATCAGTGACTCAGCCGAGTCAAAATTGTCTATCACAGTCTTTGAACACACTCGGGATTACTCGAAAAACCTCCTCTCTAGAAACTGAACATGTTGTAGTTCACTCTAAAAAAAGTTTTACTTGTTGTTTTTAAAATAAGATATTAGATTATGAAAAACTAGTAATTATTAGTAATCCATTTAGTCAGAATAGCAAGTAAATGACTATCATGGTTAGTAATTGTAAACATAATTAGTAATAAGGATGAATTCATTTACTTATAAAATGATTTACTAAGTATCAATAGAATTACTCAAATTATAGGAATTGTATTACTTTAAGTTAGTAAATGAACTACTCATTTTTGTTAATTATTATTACTTAATCGAGAGATTATATGCTTTCTATTTACTAAATTTTATGAATTATTACTAAGTAAATGTAATTCTGAAAAATCTAGAATATTATTACTCAAAAGAATACTAAGTAAATGAAATACTTATCATATTTACTAAAATCGACATTATTTACTAGAAGCACTGCAAGGTACCGACCCTCTGACATGTGAGTACTACTCACAGATTTCTTTATCAGAGTTCCCTTATTGGGCCCTCTGAATAGTTTAATAGAAGAAATCTACTTATTGTGGAAACAATTATACTTTCTATTTCTTTTGCCAATTTATTTGTAATTGTTTTATTATATATAACAATGAAACATTTGATTCCAACTAAGAAAGCCTTAAAAATTGAATAAGTTGTGTATTTTTAAAGACCATTTTAAAAATGGTTAAACATTTCAAGTACTTAATATCGCATTTTAATTAGTGTTACTTTTTTTCACATGCCGGAATATTTAAAAGAAAGATAACTCCTCCTCACAGACAATTAGTGATTAGACTACCATATTTAAGTAATTTACTGATCTGAATTCTCCTTGATTTAGTGAATACATTCTTGTTTTAAGTAAATCAATTAAATAAAATTCAAACAAGATGTGTTTGTGAAACACTTACGCCCTGTATGCAACATAGCAAAGGTTAAACTTTTCTTATATGCAAATTTAAATTATTGGGATTTCTTGATATCTCCAAGGTCAAAAGGTCAAGGTAATTGGTATCTAATGAAAGGTCTTGCCACAAAAAATACATATGTGAAATATGGAAACACTTGCCTCAACCCTTCAGAAGTTATGGTCAAGGTTACCAATTTTGAAATGTAGGTCAAACTCCAAGGTCAAGGACAAAGTGGCAGATTTGGTGATACTCAAAGAAAGGTCTTGTCACAAGGAATACCCGTGTGAAATATGAAAGTCATAGCTCCGCTAGGTTAAAGTTTCTGCGGATAAACAGACAAACAGAGAGACAGCTAGACAGACAGACGGACACGACAAAAACTATATACCCCCGAAAATTCGTTTACGGGGGCATTAAAATAATAATTATATAGTAAATAGTGGTAAAATGTAAGTAAAGACCTAGTAATGTTATTACTTATATACACAAATTTAAGTAAATATAAATTACTAAGTAAAACGTTTAAGTATGTAAGTAAAACAATTCTTTAAAATACAAAAATCAAGTAAAACATTTGAATCTAGTAATTGACATATATTTCAGTATTTGATTTTAAATTTTAAGTAAATGCTTAGTAATTATCTATTACTTATCTTTGTTATTTCAAGTAAAAAATGACTACTAAGTAAAACTTTTTTAAGAGTGTTTGGCTCATGGTATTCAAGCTCCCACTTGCACTCATGGCTGAATGTCACTCCCTCTGACCATTCCAATTAAAAAGGGAAAAAATCATAATAATTTGTTATTTTAAACATATCATGAGATGAGGATCGGTTAATATAGTGTTAAAATGCTTGTCATCACAATCAGAGAAATTCGCCATGTCTGTTTCCATTATTGTAATCGTGTGTCATGTCGTAAATTTTGAATTTACCAGGTGACAGTAAATACAAAATTTACATTTACATGCGTTGTCATGTTGTAAATTTTGTATTTACTGCCATGCACCCGGTACATTCAATATTTACAACATGACACGTGTTTACCAATTTCATAATTATACCTCCCCCCCCTAATATTTGAAGTGTTTGAAACTTTTACTATCGAATTTCTATAAATTCATGTAGAGACTCCAAAGGTAATTTCTTGATTAAAATTTCCGAAAAATTATTCCTTGATACATTGATAATGAAGATCACTGATGTATACCGTGTGAGAAGGGAATTCCAGCTGATGATCATGAGCCTCTCCGTGAGCAACATCCATGGTCGCATAATACTGAAAGGAAAAAAATGATCGTAATTAATCATTAGTTAATAATTATTTTAAAACGACAGCTTAAGAAATATTTCTGACATGCTTTCAAAATATTTCTACTCTGTGAGGTAAACATTTTACTGGACTGATGACAAAGTAGTTGGTCTGCACAAAGTCTTACCCAGTTCTCAATCCTTTCCTTCATTTTATCAGGAAAAGACTTGGACTGTTGCTAATAAAGATGAGAAGATAGAGGATAGAAAACAGAAATGTATACAAATAATACAGAGAGAGAGAACGAGAGAGAGAGAGGAGATTTTGGGAGAGAGAGAGGGACTTACCAAATAGTTGATGTTGTCTCCGTGCTGATGAAAATGGTCAGTATCCTGCTTCACCGTGCAGAACATTTGTCTGTCTGAATTGGGCGGCTCCGGAACCATGGATATGTACACCTGGTTTTGCAGGCCCACGAGATACAAGGAAGAGCCATCCATTACAACATCGTAAGGCGGATCTTTTGGAGACAGTTCCGATAGAGCATAAACACTACTCAAGTCATCGAATTCTCCCAAAAAGTCAATGTGTGAGAGAGTGTCTGCACAAAGTGTGTCAGCAGCAGATGGTTCCGAAACTGGAACTTCACTTATAACAGTTTCTGTGTCACATACTTTCTGAAGGCACGCAAAGTCCCCAGTAACAGTTTTGTCCGCAGCCTCACTATAGCAGTTACTAGTATTTGTAGACATACACTGTTCACTTTCAAAACTGACTTGGGACGAGGCGATGGACGGGTGAGGACGATGTTTCCTCCCGGCCTTCTTTCCTCGGCTAATTTTCCTTCTTTTTGCCTACAACATACATGTATTTCATGTAATCTATTTATTGGAGGAATTAAATAATTTCTCAAAGGTCTTAAAGTTTTTTTCTGTGAATCAAAATAATTTAAACATCGCATATTGCTATACCTATGAACAGGGTCTACCTACTCTTTACTGGGAGGGGGTTTGCTCAATAAAAATAAACTTAGTATATTCGCCTCAATTTCATACATTAGGGAGGGGAAAAGAGTTGTACATGTATTATATGGTCAATGACGGCATTTTAGTTTTGCAAGAAATTTTTGCAGGATCGACCGGCCGCTGTATGTGTCGCAAAATAAATTTATTTGATTAACTTTATATTTCGACAACAATTAAAACAAAAGAGTATCCATGTATGTAACTGATACCATAGCATCCAGTTCTGTACAAGAATCCTCCATTGAAAGCCGTCGTTTCATTGTCATTTTTCAGTTTTATCGCAGAGAAAATTTTGCACGTCCGTTCACAACTGAATGGCGCCGTAACTATGACCTGTTGCCACAACGCAACAGCCTCATCCTTGGTCTCCCATAGCAACGTAAATTTTCATAAGTTTATTTTTTATTTTCGTAATCATTTCCTCAAAATTGTCTTTTCTTTAAAAAATAACTTGAAGGATTTTTTTTTTCAACGGAAAAAATGATTTAAGCAAATATTCGCGAAATGTTAGATTCGAAGCACATGAAACTATTATAGTAATAATATTTTAGAACAGTTGGTATATGGAATTCGTGGCCGTTTTATACTCGACAAATCTTGCCTTCCCCTGCTCAAATTAATTTACTTGCTTACCTGTCTGTATGAATATAACAAATTCCAAACACATTCATATCAAATGACGTTAATTTTACCTACGATTTTTACGTCACAATTAATGATCAATGCGCGCCAAAATGTGAAAGCTTTTCAATGGATTTTTTGGCGTGGTGTTTCTTGCGAGAGATTGTCATATTCAAATGAGTGGAACCCAGAGAAGTTAACGGTGCACAATCTAATTAAAATCAGACTTCTTAGATCCGCGCCGTATACACTCTGCGTAGTGTGTATCCGGCGCGGATCTAAGAAGTCTGATTTTAATTAGATTGTAACGGTGCATATCCTCCCTCGTCCTCTAATTCAGAGGTACTCTAGATCTAGGATCAGCTGAACTAGTCATATTTTTAACAACGAATTTCATATTCTCAGACCCCCCTACCAGTATTTAATTATTGCATTTTTTTTTAAAGTTCTTACACGTAAAATTGAATGGATTTATTTATTTTTTTTTAAAGATTTTTTTTGTTGCGTTTTTCTTCTTTTTTTTTCAACCCAAATGATACGGAAACACTTAAAAAGCTGGTAAGACGTGTAATTGTTCAGTGAACAATTAGTCTACTAGTTATATTTCCGTTACGGACTTTTGATCCGAAAGACTTATCGAAAAACTTTTTAGTTTATGATACTCGACATCAATAGTTATTTCGAAAAACAACCCAGCGTATTTGACCTATGACCCCTTTCGGAGTTCTCTCCCCTTGTGAGAAAAACCATTGTTATCTCTTCTCCGAAACCGTAAATCGTAGAGTTAAAAAACCTTCAACAATGTCTACGACTTATTTAGTAGACTCTTGAATCTATTACTGTAATCATTCTCATGAACCAAGCATTATATTGAAACATTTTGCCAGTTGGGAGCAATTTCAGTTTAAAGAGGATGGGCCAGGGACACAACCAAACATTTTCATTGACGAAAAGGGGGGAGGGGTGAAAATATAAAGTAACTATGTTTATTTGACATGTAAAACGTTGGAATATTCGATCTTTTCTATTATATTGTATAATATATATTTGTTTTGTGTAATTTTTCATTTGTATTGTACAATTTTTATTTATATTTTATAATTTAACATTTTTATCCTATAATTTTTCATTTTAACTGTATATTTTTATTTGTATTCTATATTTTCCATTTGTATTGTAAAAAAGAAAAAAAAATGATATGTACATTTTTTGGTTTGCATTCTATATTTTCCATTTGCTTAATATAATTTCTTATTTGTTTTGCATAACTTCTTATTTGTATTCGATAATTTTTCATTTATATTGTATCCGAGGGATTATTTATTTTTTTATTCGTTACGAAGGGTTTCGTGTGAACTGAGCTCGGGTGGCGTGGGACGATGGGCTAAATCTTGAGCAATGAAGTCCTTCGTAACGAAACAAAAATAAACAATCTGCGGATACGATACGAATGAAAAATTATCGAATACAAATAAGAAATTTTACGATACAATTTTTTTTTTACAATAACTTATACGAAATTTTACAATACAAATGAGAAATTTTACAATGCAAACGTAGGACCAATATAGAATGCTTGTTTTTGCAGAGAATAACTATTGTAATAAAACTTAAATTGTTGTCTTGACCATGAATTTGGACTTCTTTATTTGGAATGATTTCTTTGCTGCTAACTGTATGACATTAAATGTTTCAAGATTTAGCTTGACCCATATTTATATTCCACAGGTTAAAGTAACTATAGTCAATAATTTTTACTATTCTCAGGGAATAGACATGCTCACGGGGAACTGTTATACTGCAGACTTCTTCAATTATATACAATGTACTTGAACTGTACATATTATCTTATAGTACACAAAGGCGAGTTTTAGGAATTTTCATATTCTGGTGATGGAAGAATTCATGTTACTGCATTGCAATTCAAAGATCATAATGAGTATAGTGTACTTATTCCAATCCATATGTATGAAAAGTGAAACACAACAATTAAAATTATCTTTCTTAATGAAATTTTAACATAAATATTGGCTGGTATTCCAATAAAATATTTTATCCAGGTATTGAAGCTTATAGGTGTTCGCCATGCAATATCCTACATTTGTTTTCTTAGCAAAATACAAGAGTTTATTTCCTTAGCTAGCGTCCTAGGATTCTTGTACTTTTCGCAGAATAACGTTTCCCTTGGTCAGCAACGGTGATATAAACAGTTCAACTTCAGTATCTCGAACATTAATATCCCGAATACCATGGATATGTCAGTGATTTGGTAGTCCCAGTATTCATTAAGTGTTCTTGTCAAATTTTTACTGCTAAGATTTGAATAATATAATCTTTTCAAATTATTATAGTATATGCGTATTGCAGATATATTAGAGAATTTTTTAATTTGAAATACAGAACTAATAGACATGCTTGTATGCATGGAGCGATGTAATAAAAGAGCGACCAGAAAGAGGGTGCGTTGGACACAATCGCAACTCCCTCCCTTTTTATTGAATATATCTTAAGGAGAAGTACGTCTTAGATTTTCGTTTATTATTCTTTTTATTCCTAGATACACGAATATGAAAGCCCATCCAGCTCATTTTTATAGGTTATAAAAATATTTTTTGCGTTATAACGCGAAACTTTTGCAAATAAGCACTAATCTTTCGCGAATTAACGGGAAACTTTCGTTAATATTTCGCAAATAAACGCGAATCTTTTGGAAGAACTGTGTAATTTTTGCATTATAAAGCGAAACTTTCCCAGTAAAACTAAGATACAGTGTGTTCGCAGAAGTCGTGTTTTATAATGATCTAATTCATTCATTACAATGTAAAACGAGAGAAAATTAAGATAATGTTGATATTGGACTATCATTAGCTGAAATTTAAATTTGTTCGCCATTATCAGTCTGAGGTTCCTATTTTTTTCTCCGTCACATTTCGTCTTTAACATGCCGGGCATATATTTTTCTACTAGCACATGTATATAATTTTGTGCTATAACTCGAAAGGTAGGCGTTTGTTCCGGACAGTTTACCGGTATATCGCGGTATACCGCAAAAGTAACGCGTTTATTTGCAAAAGTTTCGCGTTAAAATGCGAAAAATATTTTTTAACCCACGAAAATGCTCTCAATCGGTTTTTGTACACTAGAACCAAGTATGGTATTCACTGTTCCAGTCAATGTCCACCCATCAATTTTCAAAAAATTGATTTTGAAGATCTTGGGCATTTTCTTAAATCTAGACATTTGCTCACCAGAGAAGCAAGCACATTTTTCTTAAATTCATCAACATTGTTGTCTAGCCAAGGGTTCTCTGTTTGCATCATAGGAAGAAGTGCCGACTGAAAATCCAGCAGGCCTTGCCTATTATTATGGCACGGAAGTTAATACACTGTATTAGCTTTTAATGGAAATCGGAAGTTTGTTGATTTATTTGTTTTATGTTGTTTAACTTCCCTCTCTAGACTTTTTCACTCATATGGAGACGCCACCACTTACAGGTGAAGAGCTGCTAAATTTGTCCTACGGCCATTGAGCAGTGAGGGGTCATTTTCTTGCCACCTACTGCGACAAGGGATCTAGTTTATACGGTCTGATCCGAAAGAACAATCTCCGACGTATGGAACAACTCCTTACTTCGCAATTGTAGAGCAGACGCTCTAACCACTGCGCCACACAGGCGACGAGGTTTGTTTGTAGATTAACTACATATCATTTTTGTCTAGTCCCTAGCTCATACCCGATTTGTCTAAAGCGTATTTCTTTTAAACAAATCTTTACAAACCCTATGGATAAATTGTAAAGCGTGTATTTTGGAAAGTTAATACACTGTATTAGTGCTTTATTTGTTTTATGTTGTTTAACTTCCCTCTCTAGACTTTTTCACTCATATGGAGACGCCACCACTTACAAGTGAAGAGCTGCTAAATTTGTCCTAAGCCATTGAGCAGTGAGCGGTCATTTTCTTGCCGCCTACTGCGACAAGGGATCTAGTTTATACGGTCTGATCCGAAAGAACAATCTCCGACGTATGGAACAACTCCTTACTTCGCAATTGTAGAGCAGACCCTCTAACCACTGCGCCACGCAGGCGACGAGGTTTTGTTTGTAGATTAACTACATATCATTTCTGTCTAGTCCCTAGCTCATACCCGATTTGTCTAAAGCGTATTTCTTTTAAACAAATCTTTACAAACCCTATGGATAAATTGTAAAGCGTGTATTTTGGAAAGGTTCCTGTGTTGTTCTACTAAGAATATCACTAGGTGGTTTAATTCGAATACATAGACATCGTAACCGGGGGGGGGGGGGGGGGGTTAGCCCCCCTTTTTTGTTGCAAAAATAGACATTATATAGGCATTGAAAATTGGGAATTACCTTTTTTGGTTGGTTTTGCCCCCTAACTTTCGATTAGCCCCCCCCCCCCCCCACACACACACATACACTTTCAATTTGCTTCCGACGCCCGTGCGAATAGATCTGAATATATCTAGAATTATACAATAGGCAATTAAAAGAAAACTACAAAAATTAATTTTAATATATTAATCAAATATTTACAAGAAATATGAGCATGCATATACTTGTAAGCAAGAGGTAAACTGGCCTAAATATAAAATATCATGTCTTTGTTTTGCCAATGAAGAAAAAAAATCTATCTCAATGAGGCGAAGCTACTAACCGGTATGTTAAAATGAAAGAACGTGACTTTATATCATGGATACACATACTGTCTGAACTTCGTTTTTAAAAAGGAAGGCATATTTATAGAATGGAGACAGATAGCTGAATAAAGTATCATGACGCACAGGCACAGAGAGAGTATTTTGTCCTTTATATCATGATGCACTTCTCGATCTTATAATACAAAAACTGTTGTATACAAGTATCTCTCGATCTTAAACAAAAACTGTTGTATACTAGTATTTTCCTCTGAATGCGTCATAAACATACTGTTTTGTTTTGCAGCGTGTCTTTAGGAAAATTTTCCCCAGCTGGTAATACAATACAAAGTACCGGTATTATGTCCATAATAAGAGCTTGTCAGACATGCAAGATGAATAAAAATGACATGATTAGGCTGTCGTCCTCATGCCTTAAACACTACAAAATTGGTAAAACATGCATGATTTGAATCAAAAATTAAAAACAGTGACCCATAAATAGGTCTCACAGATCATATCACTGACTCATCTGAGTCAAAATTGTCTATCAGAGTCTTTGAACACTCTAGGAATCTCCTCTCTAGAAACTGAACTTGGTGAAGTTTTGCTCATGGTATTCTAGCTCCCTCTTGCACTCATGTCTGAATGCCACTCGCTCTGACCAGTCCAGCTGAAAAAGAAAAAAAAATCTTTGTTATTTTAAACATCATGACATATGAGGATCGGTTAATAAAGTGCTCAACTGCTTATCAACAATCAGAGAAATTCGCCATGTCTGTTTCCATTACTGAGTATTAAAACCGTGTGTCATGTTGTAAACTATTGTAACTGTGTGTCATGTTGTAAATTATTGTAACCGTGTGTCATGTTGTAAATTTTAATTTACCGGGTGGCAGTAAATACAAAATTTAATACATGCGTTGTATTGTTGTAAGTTTTGTATTTACTGCCATGCACCAGGTAAATTCAATATTCACAACATTACACGTGTTTACCAATTTCATAATTATCCCCCGAATATTTGAAGTGTTTGAAACTTTTTCTATCAAATTTCTATAAATTCATGTAAAGACTCCAAAGTTACTTCTTGATTAAAATTTCCGAAAAATTATTCCTTGATAAATTGATAATGAAGATCACTTATGTATACCATGTGAGAGGGGAATTCCTGCTGATGATCATGAGCTTCTCCGTGATCAACATCCATGGTCGCATAATACTGAAAGGAAAATGGTTGTAATCAATAATTAAATAATTATTATTTAAAACGACAGCTTAAGAAATATTTCTGGGATGTTTTCAAAATATTTCTAATCTGTGAGGTAAACATTTTACTGGACTTATGACAAAGTAGTTGGTCTGCACAAGTCTTACCCAGTTCTCAATCCTTTCCTTCATTTTATCAGGAAAAGACTTGGACTGTTGCTAATAAAGATGAGAAGATAGAGGATAGAAAACAGAAATGTATACAAATAATACAGAGAGAGAGAGAGAGAGAGAGAGAGAGAGAGAGAAAGAACTGGAGAGAGAGGAGATTTTGGGAAAGAGAAGGGGAGAGAGGGACTTACCAAACAGTTGGTGTTGTCTCCGTGCTGAAGAAAATGGTCAGTATCCTGCTTCACCGAGCAGAACATTTGTCCGTCTGAATTGGAAGGTTCTGGAACCATGGATATGTACACCGGGTTTTGCAGGCCCACGAGATACAAGGAAGAGCCATCCATTACAACATCGTAAGGCGGATCTTTTGGAGACAGTTCTGATAGAGCATAAACACTGCTCAAGTCATCGAATTCTCCCAGAAAGTCAATGTGTGAGAGATTGTTTGCACAAAGTGCGTCAGCAGCAGATGGCTCCGAAACAGGAACATCACTAACAGTTTCTGCATTACATACTTTCTGGAGGCATGCAAAGTTCTCAGTAACTGTTTTGTCTGCAGCCTCACTATGGCAGTGAAATTTGTCACTAGTATTTGTAGACATAAACTGTACACTGACTGACTCGGGAAGAGGCTATGGACGGATGAGGACGTACGATGTTTCCTCCCAGCCTCCTTTGCTCGGCTGATTTTCCTTCTTTTTGCCTGCAACATACATGTGTATCCTATAATTTATTTGCTGGAGGAATGAAATAATTTCTCAAAGGTCTTAAAGCTTTTCTTCTGTGAATCAAAATAATTTATACATCGCATATTGCTATACCAATAAACAGGGTTTACCTACTCTTTACTGGGAGGGGGTTTGCTCAATATAAATAAACTTATTATATTCGCCTCAATTTCATACATTAGGAAGGGGAAAAGAGTTATACATGTATTAGATGATCAATGACGACATTTTAGTTTTGCATGAAATTTTTTGCAGGATCGACCGGCCACTGTATGTGTCGCAAAATAAATTTATTTGATTAACTTTATATTTCGACAACAATTAAAACAAAAAGAGTATTCATGTAGGTAACTGATACCATAGCATCCAGTTCTGTACAAGAATCCTCCATTGAAAGTCGTCGTTTCATTGTCATTTTTCAGTTTTATCGCAGAGAAAATTTTGCACGTCCGTTCACAACTGAATGGCGCCGTAACTATGACCTGTTGCCACAACGCAACAGCCTCATCCTGGGTCTCCCATAGCAACGTAAATTTTCATAAGTTTCTTTTTTTTATTTTCGTAATTATTTCCTGAAAATTGCCATTTCTTAAAAAAAATAATTTGAAGGATTTTTTTTTCTAACGAAAAAAATGTTTTAAGCAAATATTCGCGAGATGTTAGATTCGAAGCGCATGGAACTATTATAGTAATAATATTTTAGAACAGCTGGTATATGGAATTCTTGGCATTTTATACTCGATAAAAATTCAAATCTTGCCTTCCCCTCCTCAAATTAATTTACTTGCTTACCTGTCTGAAGGAATATAATAAATTCCTAACACATTCATATCAAATGACGTTAATTTTACATATGAGTTTTACGTCACAATTGATGATCAATGCGCGCCAAAATGTGTATGCTTTTCAGTGGATGTTTTGGGCGTGGTGTTCCTTGCGAGAGGTTGACATGCTCAAATGAGAGGAATCCAGACGGTGACATCCTCCCTCGCCCTCATCAGCATTGGCGTCGGAAGCAAAATGAAAGTGGGGGGGGGGGGGGGGGGGGAGGGCCCTAGCCCCCCCCCCCCCCGGTTTTTATGATCAAAGGTACTTTTAGATCTAGGATCAGCTTCTCAGTATCCCCCCAGATATTTAATATTATTAGAACATTTTTTTTAAGCTCTTACATGTAAAAATTAAATTGAATGGATTGTAATCATTCTCTTGAACCAAGCACGTTATTGAAACATTTTGCCTGTTGAGAGCAATTTCAGTTGGCGAATAGGGGGATTAAAGTACAAAGTAATTTGTTTTCTTTGATATGTAAAACGTTGCAATATTCGATCTTTTCCTTTATATTGCATAATTTTTATTTATTTTGTATAATTTTTATTTGTTTTGTATGTTTTTTTTATTTGTATTGTAAATACTTTATCTGTATTCTATAAGAATGTCAAAACATCAATATCGGTTACCCGGACGTTTCTGTTCCGATGGAGTAGCCGGGTACTCGGTAAGAATGTAAGTACATATGTAAATTTTTTAGCTCAGTTACGCTAAATTAAACTACAACGATTATTTCTAATGCATTTATAATTCATAGATACAAACGAAAATGAGTTTTAACTTAATTTATTTATCCAAACAACAACAACAAAAATACACAGAAAAAAATCATTTAATAAACCAAATGTTACAAATGGGTAACAGTTCTTTGTAATGATCTGACTACAACGCATATCGAAAGAGAAGGAACGCGTACTTTTTTGGAATTGCTAATCGTATTATTTCATATGCTGTTTGTTGAAATAAAAAAAATCCTCGTTTATGATAAATTTACTCTTCATACCTGACTTTAAAAAGATTAGGAAAAATATTAATTTGAAATGCATAACTAATACAAATGTTTATGTGCATTGAGCGATATAGTAAACGAGCGACCAGATGGAGGGTGTGTTGAACACGATCGCAACTCCCTCCCTTTCTATTGAAGATCTCTAAAGTTCTTGGAACTTTATTCATCTTTTAAAAAGAAGCCGTAAGATTCTTAAATACACAAATTGCCCGTTAAGCTCATCTTTGTAGGTTAAAAAAAAAAAAAAATTTTGCGTTATAACGCGAAACTGTTGCAAAGGAGAACGAATCTTTCGCGAATTAACGCGAAACTTTCGCAAATAAACTCGGAAGTTTTGCAAATAAACACATTATTTTCGCTTAAGGTAGAACCTATGTCGGAGAAGTCCTTGTCACAAGATTTTCAAACTTTTCATAATGATAAATTAGCACTTGCTTATCAATCAGTTAAAAGCACATGACATGTTTCCTTGTTATTAAATGTAGTGCAGCCAGTTAAACATGGAATGATAAATACATATTGAAACTTCACAATTTCAGTCATTTTAGAGGTACTTGTCATGCAAAGAAGACAACAAAATCCCAAAATTGCTTCTTTAAACATCGTTGTTTTTATTGTTTATTAATTGAACAGTATTAAACAGTATTTCCCGAGAATAAATTCTTTTTTTATTCAATTGACATAAAAGATAAGTCCACATTTTCAAAACTATAGGCAAATGAACTCTATTTATTTTCAGTCAATTTTCCACCCTACATTTGTAAATATATATCAGAAGTCTTTGTCACAATGTTTTCAATCTTTAATATGATAAAGAACATACCCAAATGATTACAAAAAGTGATTAAAATATATACATTTCCCCTCTAACTAATGAGAGGTAGGTTATTTACCGATACTAATATTCTTGACCTTTTTGCACTTACACGGATTTTATTATTTAATGACTGTTCGGGGCTACTTTCAGCTTAAAAATGTTTATAAAAATTGTATTTTTAATTTAAAAAATCATATTTAATAGAGAAATTGTAATAAAACTCCAAGAATATGAATAAGTAACAAATAATTATGAAGAGGAATGCACATCATTTCATGATAGATATCACAAAATGTACACACAATCTACAACAGGTACATCTTTGACTTAGACACATTTCATCAAGGTATTACACTATTTAGTTGGCAACTGACGATTTTTTAAAAAGATTTTTGCATTCCTTCAAAATAGTTACTTACCATTTACATTATTACAGTTTGTTGTATACATGGCAATTTCATCACACAATACAGTCTTGGATTTGTCAACTTATAATTAAGGTCAAGATCTATTAAATGAAAGGTGCCTACAGGTTTCTCTAATTCAAGAAATATATTGTCATTAAGCATTATATTAAAGAAAAATATATAAATCGAATATTATGAAGATTATTTCGGCATGATTTTAAATTGAATTCTGTGAATTTCAAAATGCAGTATTTTCTATCATTTCTATACTGAAGCTGTAAAGTACGGGAAATGACATTGAATTAATTATGACGTCATAATGGATCTGGCACAGACTAAATACATTCACTAGTTATGATGTCATACGACGTAGGTTCTACGTTAAGGTCAAGATCTAGTAAATAACTTGAGACTGATTTTTTGGTGCTAGATCCATTATGACGTCATAATCAATTTCAACTTTCTTTTTCCCGTACTTTACGGTGTTAGCAGAATTATGTAGAAAATAGGGTATTTTCATGTCATTCAATTTGTAATCATATGAAAAGTAAACCGGATACCTATATGAAATTTGATATTGATTTAAAGAATAGGTCATGAACATACTAATTACCGTTTTCTGAGAGACTGTAGGCAATCTGGATACATTTCCTTTGCTTAATACGAAAAAAACTCCCATATTCATGACTGGTTTTCTTAATTTTTCATTGAAAATGACAGTTTAAAATACAGTTTTTCATCTTGTTTACCTACAAATTATGCCCCGAAACACCTTATTTGACGAAGCTAAAGTTGTAAAGCATCAATAAACGAATTTATTTCTCAAGTTTAATAAATCTGTAGGCACCTTTCATTAACTAGATCTTTACCTTAATAACGCGAAACTATCCCAGTAAAACCAAGATATATGCAGAAGTCGTGATTTATAATGATCTAAAATATTACTTACAATATAATACGCGAGGAAAGATTGTACATACTGATATTAGACTATAAGCTGAAATTTTAATTTTCTCGCCATTAAATGTCTGAGGTTCCTCTTTCTAATTATGTCGGCGACATATTGCGATTGTACGCATGTTTTAATTTCTTCTACGGGCTGTTTCTCGGAGATGACTGGGACAATCTTCTTGAAACTTTCCTCAAAGGAGGATCACTGGTGTGGTCATTCAGTTTCATAATGGCTACTGTTGCCATGGGATCCTGCTACAAAGCGACGAATTTTGTCCGCGAGTGTTCTCTCTGGTCCCTTGAACATTCTTCATGAAATTTTACTTATGTAGTGATTAGTATCTGTAATTGTGCGTGTTGCATTTAAAAATTGCAAATTGTCAATTGTTTCCATGGAAACAGGGGAAAGGTGAAAATTCTTTTTCTTCGATTTTTAAATCAAAGTACCGAAAGTATTGATACGAGTTGATATTTGTTATTTGTATTAATTAATACAAATTGATATTTGTATTACATACACATATGTAAGGAATAAATTTCCTATTTTTTTTATTTCATGACGATGATCTATCGATTGGATTGCTCGATAATTTTATGCATAAACGCCTTCACTGCAAATTATCAAGGAAAACACTCGATTGATCACATTAGAAAACCAAAAAAAATAAGACAGTTATTTATGGCACGCCAAATTCACAAAAATGAGATAAACCTAGTTTCACATTTGATAAACTAGGTTTATCGACTGTAAACTATAGTTTACAAACCGCAAATTATAGTTAACGATTCGTTAAGTATAGTTAACGATTCGTTAAGTATAGTTTTCATCTATAAAACTATATTTAACGGTTGTTAACTATTACGAATGATAATCTAAGTTTATCTGTCTGTAATAAGCGTTAACAATAGATTTTGTTGATAAACATAGATTCACGTTTGTAAACTATAGTTTACAATCGTAAACTATAGTTAAGAGTTGTTAATCATAGTTTCACAAATCGTGAAACTACTAGTATATTTATCAGATCGTTTACTATAGTTAACGGTTTGTAAACTATAGTTTACAAATCGTGAAACTGTATTTATCAGATAATATATGTTTTGCAATTGCAAATGGTTGTTTTCAGTGTTAAGTATAGTTTACGGTTGTGAAACATAGATTATCGCGTTAACTATGGTTTACGGATGTAAAATATAGATTAACGTTGTTAACTATAGTTTACAGTCCGTAAACTATAGTTTACAACCGATAAACCTAGTTTATCGACTGTGAAACTATGTTTAGCTCATTTTTGTGAATTTGGCGTGCCATAGTTATTCCTTAAATTCTAGTACATGTACATGTAATACACATGTATATAATTTTGCGTTATAACTAGAAAAGTAAGCTTTTGTTCCCGAAAGTTTCGTGGTATAACGCGAAATTAACGCGTTCATTTGCAAAAGCTTCCTTTTATAACGCGAAAAATATACTGTATTCATTTTTTTTAATTTCTTAACCAACGAAAATGAGCTGAATCGGTTTTGGTACACTGAAACCCAGTATGGGATCCACTGTCCCCATTTATCCACGCCCATCGTTTGGGCTGCTGGTGACGATCTTAAGCATTTTTTTTTAAATCTAGATATTTAGTCATTAGAGAAGCAAACACATTTTTATTCCCCTTGCTTGAAAAGTGGGAGGGTATATAGTAATCGGGATATCTGTCCGTTCGTCTGTTACTCTTTGGGGTACCCATCTCTTATCCGCAACTCCTCTCATACCATTGAATGAAATTTGATGAAACTTTCACAGAATCTTTATTTCATATCACCATTGTGCACCTCCTATTTTACTTTTTGATCTTATACATATTTTGGGTTTTCCATAGCAAATCATGATTATATTTATATTATATTCATATGGGAGGCGAGAGGTATTATTTAGTGCGCTCATTGCTCACAGTACGATAGTATACTTCTAGTTTGTTTTTTATTTTAAATCTAAAAAATACTTGTGTCTAGCCGTTTTCTATGTGTATCATAGGAAAAAGTGCCGACTGAAAATTCATTGTCCAGCTGACCTTGCCTATAATAATGGCACGGATGTTAATATTACCTTTCCTAAATAGAAATCACAAAGTGGTTTAATTCGAATAAATATAGAACATACAATACACAATTAAAGAAAACGACAAAAGGTTATTTTATTATATAAATCAAATGTTTACAAGTAATTAAAGCATACATATATGCAAGAGGTAAACTGGCCTAAATATCAAACATCATGTCTTTGATTTGCCAATGAAGAAAAAAATCTATCTCAATGAGGCGAAGATGTTAAGATAAAAGAACGTGACTTTATATGTCTGAACTTAGTTTTAAAAAGGCTTATTTAGAGAATGGAGCGCATATAGACCGACAGCTGAATAAAGTACTCGTGTCTGGGTAATAACCGTAATTATCATGACTCACAGGCGCAGAGAGAGTATTTTGTCCATGCAATATTTTATATCATGATGCACCTCTCGATCTCATACAAAAACTGTTGTATACTAGTATTTTCCTCTGGCGTCACTGGCATACTGTTTTATTTTGCAGCGTCTATTTAGGTAACTTGCCCTCAACTGGTAATTCAATACAAAGTATTATGTCCACAATAAGAGCTTGTCAGACATGCAAGATTAATAAAAATGACATGATTAGGCTGTCGTCCTCATGCTTTAAACACGACAAAATTGGTAAAACATGCATGATATGAATCAAAAATTAAAAACAGTGACCCATAAATAGGTCTAAGAGATCATATCACTGACTCGTCTGAGTCAAAATTGTCTATCACAGTCTTTGAACACTCGAGGAACCTCCTCTCTAGAAACTGAACTTGCTGTAGTTTGGCTCATGGTATTCTAGCTCCCACTTGCACTCATGGCTGAATGCCACTCCCTCTGACCAGTCCAACTGAAAAGAAAAAAAAATCTTTGTTATTTTAAACATCATGACATGAGGGTCGGTTAATATAGTGCTCAACTGCTTATCAACAATCAGAGAAATTCGCCATGTCTGTTTCCATTATTGTAACCGTGTGTCATGTTGTAAATTTTGAATTTACCGGGTGGCAGTAAATACAAAATTTACAACATGCGTTGTATTGTTGTAAATTTGTTTACCAATTTCATAATTATCCCCCCCCCGAAATATTTGAAGTGTTTGAAACTTTTACTATTATATAGAGAATAATACATACTCTTTTCCATATCGCATCCTGTATCAGCCCGAGACACTAATATGAGCCAGAGGGCCGAAGGCCCGAGAGCTGATACTAGTATTGGTCGAGGGCTGATACGGGATGTGATGTGGAAAAGGGTATTATTATTATATTTATTACATACTTAGTAATAAAATACAGAACACATTAAATTGAGGAGAAAATAAATAAATAATCATGCACGGACTTCTTAAGATGTACACAGTCTATTGTCTCATACACTTTCGGTTTGTTTCTGCATGTACTTCTATTTCAAATGTCCCCAATCCGTAATTTTAAAATAATCGATTATTTATCACTATCAGTTAGATTATCATTACATTCAAAAAGTTAAAATTAAGAGAAAAGTGTAAGCCCCAAAATATGTGTATGATCACAAGTACTGTTTTTTGAGATTTAATTTACTAATGGTGTGATATTGATCCGTATCAGCCCTGCAGGGCTGATAACCTACATCGGCCCTGTAAATCCATATCAGCCGTGCAGGGCTGATATGGCTATTGTGACGTCAGCCATATCGCATATGCAAAAATCTGTATTTATTACTAAGTATGTGATAAATTTCTTTATTACCGGCCGCCAGGAGGCGGTCGGTTATATGATATGAAAGTTTGAAGTCGCTGTGCGTTTCTGCGGAGTTAAAACAATTTAAATAAAAATATATAACATTAATATAATAGTATATTAAAAAGAGCGTCTAAATGTTTAACAAGAACGCACAATAAACATATAAAAAAATTAACTTTTTTTTTTATAAAGAATGAGGTAAATATTTCATCCAATCCTGATTGAGAAACTTTGACATGTTTGATGTGCGGAGAAAATTTAGGACATGTGTTGGGCATAGTCTAAAGCAAAGACCGCGTTATGTACATTGCACAAGTTTACTTTCTCTATTTAAACAGGATTTGTTGTACGTTTTTATTTTAAAATGACGTGTACACACGTACATATATTAACATTTTCAAAAATATGGTTAAATGTTAGTTCATCAAAAGACCTTGCAGGCTACAGAATATTACAAAATGTGGCCATTAGCAGACGAGGATAATGCACGTTTTACAATGTGCCAAGAATTTTCCCGCTACAACTCAAAGAAACTGAAAGAGATAGTCTGGTCCTGATTTTTAAAAAGAAGGCTAGAAACAACTTCTAAGGGCAAATAATTATTATTTAGTCAAGCATAGTTTTTTAACCTATTTCGAGTATGCTGAATCCGAAAAAATATGCTGGCCTTCATGAAAATGGCGTTAAAGAGGTCAAAATGGCGATTCAAAATGGCGGACATCCAAATTTTCTAATTTTCTCTTAATGTCGTTCAAAATGGAGAAGTAATGAGTGAATATCTAACTGAGTGTAATAAAACTATAAAAAGGATAATAGAATGCTAACATTATTAGTTTAACTCAGAAAATTTAGTCGTTTCTACACTTAATTCGAATTTTCTCAGATTTATTAGTCTATTGTTTCTATATTCTTCTTTGTTCAGGATTTTACATTTGCAAATATCCATACACTGCAGATTTGCATTTTTTCCTTTGCATCTTAATATTCTACAATTGAATGATGGTGCAGCTGTAAGTTAAAAGTCAAAATGGCGATGCAAAATGGCGGATATTCATTTCTTGTTTTCAATTGTTTCTTATTATCGTTTACGTATAGGAGAAACGATTTGTGAAAATCTTACTGAGCGTAGTACATTTAAGTAAAATAACAATATAACACTAATATGATCACTTTAGTTCGGAAAAATTAGTCGTTTAAATTTGAAATGTGTTAATTAGCTCAAATTGGCAATTCAGATGACGTCATATTCACTCGAATTTCGTAAAATACCCAAACTGCTTAATTCTGATTCGTTTTGCAGGAAATAAATAACAGTTTTTTTTATTTATGAAATAATGTTTAAATATGCAATGAAAGTTGGAGGATATTTTTTAATGACTTAGAATTTTTATAACATGGATTTTTGTTTAATATACTTCTATTATTAAGATAAAGACAATTCCAAAGACATTTTTACCTATTACCTTTCTCACCATGCTTCTTCATATAAAAAGTTAATAATATCATAGAGTAATTGCTGTTTTGAGGACAATATGAAAATTAAGCTACCCCAAGAGCAGTATTCCCCGAGCATTAAGGCGAGTGAACATTGTAGTTTGAGGGTTGCTAAATCATATCAATTGTTGGAAATTCTTGATCTATGTTTAGTCCAGTGTAGAAAAAATTGAAAATGTTTATGTTCATGTGGAAGGTCTAGTGCAACATAACTTAGTATGATTTTTAAAATGATGGACCACGACCATTTAGAGGGCTAGTACATGTAATTGTTACATCATATAAATCTGAACATATTATAATATCCAAATATAAACATTTGTTAAGAATTATCAGTATAATATACGTAAACCATAAATTTTCTTGATTGTCCAGCTCTGATTCTGTATCCTTGCATTTGCATTTTGTTATTCTCGGTCAAAAATTCAACTGCATTCTCAAATATTTCATAATGTGAACGGATAATATTGTATTGAACAGTGTATATAAATTAAAAAAAATTGAAATTTACAAAATCTGAAAGAAGAAAATGTTTGAGTTCAATTGACCCCCCTCGATTCGTAATACAACCTTACACTATCCTAACAAAAAAGTGTTTATCAAGTTGCCTTGTACATGTAAATCTCTTGGAGTGTTCAAGGAAATTTTGTTGTCAAGAGAAGTGTTCACTAGATCGAAGTCAAGAATGGCTTAGGCCTATTGGTACGAAAGCTTGTACGTGATAGGAATCACGAGGAATCTACAGGCGCTCTTAAATTGCATAATTATACAACTTTTCTCACCAAAATATGCACACAATGTGATTCCAGATGGTAAAGTTTGAGAATTTTTTTGGTAATAGAATAACTTTCTACCCTAAAAGACAACAGATCTATACACGGTCACAAAATAAATAGTTACATGTCTTGAACATCAGAGATTTGATTTTTATCCCCTTCTTGAAAAGCGGGAGGGTATAGAGTAATCGATATGTCCGTCTGTCCGTCTGTTACGCTTTGGGGTACCCATCTTTTATCCGCAACTCCTCTCATACCACTGAATGAAATTTGATGAAACTTTCACAGAATTTTTATTACATATTGCCATTGTGCACCTCCTATTTTACCTTTTGATCCGACACATATTTTGGGTTTCCCATAGCAAAACATGAACACTGTCATTATATTCATATGGGAAGCGGGGGCATCATTTAGTGAGCTAATTGCTTACAGTACCTCTAGTTCATTTTGCATAAGGTTTTGGAAAACAAAATATACTGTTAACATTTGAACATAAATGTTTGTTCCTTGAGTGTTGATTGATTGATTGTATATTGTTTAACGCCAATTCGGCAATTTTTCAGCCATGTTTCGGCGGACTATCAGTTTAAACTAGAGGTACTGTGAGCAATGAGCTCACTAAATGATACCCCCCGCCTCCCATAATGTCGATGTGTTGCTTCATATTGTTTTACGGTAATGTGTAAAGAGGAATAACTCGTCCTATCAAATATTATCCAGAAGCTTCTGTTATGTGACGTCATAGGTAAACAAAAAATAGCAATGTCCATATTTTGCTCTGGGAAACCTAAAATACGTGTTGAATAAAAAAGTAAAATAGGAGGTGCACAATGGCAATATGTGATAAAGATGCTGTGAAAGTTTCATTAAATTTCACTCAGTAGTATAAGAGGAGTTGCGGATAAGAGAAAAAGCGTAACAGACGGACGGACGGACGGACGTACAGACGGACGGACGGACAGACAGACGGACGGACGGAAATCCCGATCACTATATACCCTCCCGCTTTTCAAGCGGGGGGTATAATAATCGGTTTTTGAAGGATTTTGGTTTCTCTCGCGGCCTCCAGTGAGCTTACTCTTTTTCGAACTCCAGAGAAATGACCTTTTACGTGCCAAGGGGGTTTTCATCCTTGACACAGGGCACCTTTTTACTTGGGTGTAGAAAATACCAAAATTCCGAAGACAGACAAACATATAGCAAATAAAGGTGGAATAGAAGATGTTAGGGGATAATACTAAGTTCTTTTAAGTTCTAATTTCAAAAGCTAGTACAGTATTCTATGAAATCGGACAAGAATTTCTTCAGTTATATTTGATGGTGTGCTGAGGGATGTTGAAGTAGAAGTGCGATTCAGGAATGATTTTAGGTGGATGGGGGCTCAAAGGCTTTGGAACACGGTCAGATACGAGGGGGAAAATTTTAAGTCGAGTTTGTTTTAACTATTTCCAGAAAAAAATGAATCTTTTCTAGTATTTTTTGTTTGTTCATATTCAATGGACTAATAAACTTTATAATATACTATATATATACTATATATATAAGAAAACAAACTGTAATTTATTTTATGCAAAACAACTCGGAATTAAGCAGTTTAAGTATTTTACAAAATTCGAGTGAATATGACGTCATTTTGAATCGCCATTTTGAGCTAATTAACACATTTCAAATTTAAACGACTAAATTTTCCGAACTAAGGTGATAATATTAGTGTTCTTTTGGCATTTCACATAGTTGTACTACGCTCGGTAAGATATTCACAAATCCTTTCTCCTATGTAAACGACATTAAGAAAAAAATTGAAAAAAAATGAATATCCGCCATTTTGAATCGCCATTTTGACTTTTAACTTACAGCTCCATCACCATTCAATTGTAGAATAGGGAGATACAGCGGAAAAAATACAAATCTGCAGTGTATGGATATTTGTAAATGTAAAATCCTGAACAAAGCAGGATATTGAAACAATAGACAAATAAATCAGAGAAAATTCGAATTAAGTGTAGAAACGACTAAATTTTCTGAGTTAAACTAATAATGTTAGCATTCTATTATCCTTTTTATAGTTTTTTTACACTCAGTAAGATATTCACTTATTACTTCTCCATTTTGAACGACATTAAGAGAAAATTAGAAAATTTGGATGTCCGCCATTTTGAATCGCCATTTTGACCTCTTTAACGCCATTTTCATGAAGGCCAGCATATTTTTTCGGATTCAGCATACTCGAAATAGGTTAAAAAACTATGCTGGACTAAATAATAATTATTTGCCGTTAGAAGTATTTTTTTCTGTAAATCGGACCAGACTAAGAAGGTCTAGAGGGAGTATCATGTTGTAAATTTTGAATTTACTGGTTGGAGGTAAATGCAAAATTTACAACATGATAACTTTATTCACCTATTCATGCATTCACCTCCCACTAGTAAATTCAAATTTTACAAACATGATAGGAGTATAGTTTTTACCTGTAAGAGAGAGCAAGGAGCCCCACATATTTGCTGCGTTTTTATACAATTAAAACTACACTTCATATCTAGTTGTAGATTACATTAAACTTTAGTTTTAAACTTTTAATATAAATGCCTCTTAATTATACAGGCCCACCGTTTGTTGACGCAGAGGGCCAGGGGTACTTTGCTTATACATGTAATTCTGAACATGCATTATATAATTAAGAAAATCATGCAATGTCGTGCACAAGCGTTTAATGTCACGGATATATATTAACAGATAAATATAAGATATTTTAAAAACAGATCACCATTTCAGTCTTTAGTTGCTTCATAAAAGGAACAATTATTTGGTTTGCGGCCGATTTTTGACGCTTGCGTCAATATATGTTTCTTGTTACATACTTAGTAATAAATACAGGTTTTTTGCATATGCGATATGGCTGATTTCACAATAGCCGTATCAGCCCTGCAGGGCTGATATGGATTTGCGGGGCTGATAACCTATATCAGCCCTGCAAATCCATATCAGCCCTCCAGGGTTGATACGGCTATTGTGACGTCAATATCACACTCCAGTAAATTAAACCACAAAAACAGTACTTGTGATCATACACAATTTTTGGTTGGTTCATATTCTCTTTATTTTAACTTTTTGAAAATAAGGTTAATTTTAATTTACAAATACAATAGATTACGTTCAATTTACGGTTTGGAGACACTTGAAATAGAAGTACAGAAACAAACCTAAACTTTATAAGGCAAAAGACTGTGTACATTTTAAGAAGTCCGTGCATGATTATTTACTTATTTTCTTCTCAACTTAATGTGTTCTGTATTTTATTACTAAGTATGTAATAAATATAATAAAACATACCCTTTTCCACATCACATCCTGTATCAGCCCTCGACCAATATCAGCCCTCGGGCCTTCGGCCCTCTGGCTGATATTGGTGTCTCGGGCTGATACAGGATGTGATATGGAAAAGGGTATGTATTATTCTCTATTTATTTGCATATGCGGTATGGCTGACGTCACAATACTAGTAGCCGTATCAGCCCTGCAGGGCTGATATGGATTTGCAGGGCTGATATAGGTTATCAGCCCTGCAGGGCTGATACGGATCAATATCACACCCTTAGTGAATTAAACCACAAAAACATTACTTGTTATCATACACAATTTTTGGTGGGTTCATATTCTCTTAATTTTAACTTTTTGAAAATAAGGTTAATCTTAATTTACAAATACCCCATGTAACAGTAATAGATTATTTTCAAATTACGGATCGAGTGCATTGAAATAGATGTAGAAACAAACCCAAATCGTATGAGACAATAGACCACGTACATGTCTGTAAGAAGTCCATGCATTAATATTTACTTACTTTTTTCTCAATTCAATGTGTTCTGTATTTTATTACTAAGTATGTAATAAATATAATAAAACATACTCTTTTCCACATCACATCCTGTATCAGTCCTCGACCAATATCAGCCAGAAGGCCGAAGGCTCGAGAGCTGATATTGGTCGAGGGCTGATACAGGATGTGATCTAGAAAAGGGAATTTATTATTCTCTATATAAATTCATGTAAAGACCCCAAAGTTACTTCTTGATTAAAATTTTCGAAAAATTATTCCTTGATGAATTGATAATGAAGACATATATATACCGTGTGAGAGGGGAATTCCAGCTGCTGATCATGAGCCTTTCCGTGAGCAACATCCATGGTCGCATAATACTGAAAGGAAAAAATAATGGTTGTAATTAATCATTAGTTAATTATTAAAACGACAGTTTAAGAAATATTTCTGGTATACTTTCAAAATATTTCTAATCTGTTAGGTAAACATTTTACTGGACTTATGACAAAGTAGTTGGTCTGCACAAGTCTTACCCAGTTCTCAATCCTTTCCTTCATTTTATCAGGAAAAGACTTGGACTGTTGCTAATAAAGATGAGAAGAGAGAGGATAGAAAATAGAAGTGAATACAAATATAATACCGAGAGAGAGAGAGAGAGATTTTGTGTGTGTGAGAGAGAGAGAGAGAGAGAGAGAGAGAGAGATGGACTTACCAAACAGTTGGAGTTGTCTCCGTGATGAAGAAAATGGTCAGTATCCTGTTGCACTGTGCAGTACATTTGTCCGTCTGAATTGGAAGATTCTGGAGCCATGGATATGTACACCGGGTTTTGCAGGCCCACGAGGTACAAGGAAGAGCCATCCATTACAACATCGTAAGGCGGGTCGTTTGGAGACAGTTCTGATAGAGCATACACACTGCTCAAGTCATTGAATTCTCCCAGAAAGTCAATGTGTGAGAGAGTGTCTGCGCAAAAAGTGTCAGCAGCAGAGGGTTCCGAAACAGGAACATCACTTATAACAGTTTCTGTGTCACATATTCTCTGGAGATTTGCAATGTCTGCAGTAACTGTTTTGTCCGCAGCCTCACTGTTGCAGTGAAATGTGTTATTTGTAGACACAAACTGTTCATTTTGAGGACTGACTTGGGACGAGGCGATGGACGGATGAGGATGATGTTTCCTCTCGGCCTGCTTTCCCCGTGTGATTTTCCTTCTCTTTACCTACAACATATAGTTTTTTTACTGAAGGCAATCAACAATTCCTAAAAAATGTCTTTTAAAGCTATGTTGACTTGATTTACGATTTTCGGGGAGGGAGGGGGGGGTCTCACTATAAATAACTAAACTGTGTTGACCATAATTTAAATTCACATATTTTAGGTGAGGAAAAGGGAAAAAAGAATTATTTTAAATTATCAATGATGGAGTTTTAGTTTTGCAGGAATTTTTTGCTGTACGGGCCACTGGTTACTGAGTATACATATAGCCAAATTGATTTATTCGATTTACTTTATATTTCGACAACAATTAAAGCAAAAAGAGTATTCATGTAGGTAAATGATACCATAGCATCCAGTTCTGTACAAGAATCTTCCACTGAAAGTCGTCGTTTCATTGTCATTTTTCAGTTTTATCGCAGAGAAAATTTTGCACGTCTGTTCACAACTGAATGGCGCCGTAACTATGACCTGTTGCCACAACGCAACAGCCTCATCCTGGGTCTCCCATAGCAACGCAAAATTTCATTATTTTTTTTTTTCATTTATTTTTGGCAAATCTAATATATCAATGTAGTTTATGCCTAGGATTGTATTTCAACAAATTAAAATTATTTGAAAGTTTTTTTTTCTAAAGAAAAAATATTTTATCATCAAATATTCGCGAGAGTTTAGATTCGAGGCTAATGGAACTATTTGCATGTAATTATTTTAGAAAACTCACCCACCACATTTCCCCGAGAGAAAAAAAATCCTCACTTACCTTACCACAAGATCATAAGAAATTCCAAACACATTCATATCAAATGACGTTAATTTTACCTATAGACATACATTACGTCACAATTGGTGTTGATTAATGCGCGCCAAAAGTTGTAAGCTTTTCCCTGGAAATATGTTGGCAAAATTTCCTTTGACAATTTTCTTCAATGATTTCTTCAACAAGAGAGGAGAAAATTAGAGACATTACACAAGTTAACGGTTCATATATACCCATCCCAAATCCTTTAATCTTTATAGGTGCTCTAGGTACAACTGGCATACATGTATCTATGCTGGCACATTTCTCTCATATAGCTCACAACTTACTTTTCCGGATTTTCTATAAGCTCACAGTTTATTCTGTATATTACATTGTTCAGTGGACTATCCGGTGTGTAAAATTATTTTTTTGAGCAGACGACTTCAAAGTTGATTGATGCAGGGTAAGGATGTGACCGTTGGGGCTATAATTCATACATTGTATGAAGACTAAAAAATATGTGATTTATGTAATCTGTATATCCCACTACGCTACGGGCAGCCCATAGGCACTTCCCATGTCAAAAAAAAAAACAAAAAAAACTTACTATATCATAAACATAACTTTGTTATGTTTATACTATATATATATTTCCATTTTTATTTTTTTTTCTCTGTGATAACTCTTTGAAAGTTACCGATGTTGATTTCTTGATAATTCTACCGGAATGTATATTATTAGGCAGGTCGATAGGTCAGGAGCTAAGGCTAATACGCATACAAATCTCGTGCGCATCTGTCTCTGTGTCTGACACTAAGGAGGCCAAATATGCATGTAAATCTCGTGCGGCTGCCTTTGTGTTTGACGTCAGTGGGCAAGGACTATTGAACTTAGCATGGGAGTCCTCGTGTAATTTAAATCTATGTCTACATTTTTAAAGTCTAAATCTACAATTTTATTTCCCAATGAAATGGAAATATAAGGAATCACTGTCTGGTTAGTATAGTATGCCAGGGACATCAACGATAGTGGGAAACATGGGATAATTTATGCATAACGGGCTTCGCCCGTTATGCAAATTATCCCATGCTTCCCGCTATCGTTGATACCCTGGCATACTATACTAACTAGACAGTGATTCCTTAAATGTAATTAGTATCTTTTGAAAATAATTTATATGAAGTACCTAAGGGGCAAAAAGTAGCGTAGCTAGCTTACAGATCTTTACGCCATGGAGACCACAGTATTTAAATTAAAACTCTTCGAAAATGAAATAAAACGGAAAGGGCTAATTCAGGAATTTTTCCGGAGGGGGATAGAATTCCGAAAAAAGAAATCATTTGTCAATTGATCTATAGAATTATGTAGAGTATGTGAATTCGGAAATGATTACATTACTTAATCCCGTGCTTTGCCATATATGCTCTTGGAATGCTTGTTAAAAATGCCATATATAGTTTACACTTTTTTCAGATGGCATCACACGATTTTGAAACTGACGATAATTCAATCCTATCTCGAATTGATGATGTTATGTTGTCCGTCATTCAGCAAATCAGCGACAACAAGCCACCAGTTCTGAGTCATTTTAACAGAGGAACCTGGCAAAACATTTCATATGAAAAAAATGTAGGTCTCTATGTCAACGATGCCATGAAGATGACTTCAGTTCGCTTTGATTCCAGGCTATCCCTAAAGAAATTTACATTGATGATAAAACTTTTGTCGATGGTGTATGGTCTAATTCAGACAGACAGATTTTGTACCAAGCGTGATTTGTATTACCAAGACACCACCTTGTTTGGAAACCAAGGATCATTAGACGAGGCGTTAGAAAATATCTCCTGCATGCTCCAAGTACCAAGATGGCGTCTACACGTGCTGGCTACCTCAAAAGGATGCATTGCAGGAAATTTGTCCTTTTATGATGTTGATGGTAACTACGTAGACTGTAGCAAGACCATGTCAGGGATCCAAGTTCCTAGTCATATTACAGGTATGCAGCATATTCAGACGGATGCGGATTTTATTTTAGTCGTAGAAAAGGATGCGATTTTCCAACGTTTATTAAGCGAGGGATTTTGTGAATTGATGCGTCCTTGCATCATTGTAACAGGAAAAGGTTTTCCCGACATGAACACTAGAATGCTTTTAAACAGACTGTGGAGAGAGTTTTCTCCGAGATTTTTTGTTCTTGTGGATGCAGACCCTTATGGAATAGAGATTATGTCCATTTACAAATTTGGATCCCGCTCTTTGTCCTTCGAGGCCCCCATGTTGACCGTGCCTGATCTGGAATGGCTGGGAGTTTTACCAAGTGACATTCAACGTCTGCGACTGAAGGAAGATAGTCTTATAGAGTTAAAGCCCTCAGACAAAAGTAAAATAAGTGACATTTTAGCACGACCGTATGTTTCTGAATCGCAGCTTCTGTACAAGGAACTGAATGTTTTGTTGGAACTTGGCAAAAAGGCTGAAATTGAGAGTCTTGATTCCATATCATCGTCTTTCCTTGTAAATGTTTATCTTCCAACCAAACTGAGACATTGTTCCCAGTAGCAGAGATATAGAATTTTGTCAAGTATATGTATTATGTGAATTTGTTAAATTAACCGAGTTCAAATCAAAATAAATTTTTACAAGTGAAAGCATCAATATTTCATTTTGAATTACTCTTTGATCATCCTTTTCACATTGTGCATTGTTTTTACATTTAATACGGTATGTTCATGGTTCGTATAGCTCACCTGAGTTAAGGTTTGCTTCTTTTCTCATTGAAAAATATCCAACATCTTAACTTTGTGTGCGACTGTGCCTGTGCTTGGACGTTTTTGTGAGTAAAAATTTAGTGACAAGCAAATTTTTATATTGTACTATTCATACTGTAGTTCACTCCTTAGTTAAACTACATTTTTAAAATCTAAATGTACAGTTTATTATACCCCGCGCAACAAGTTGCGTGAGGTATTTAAAAATGTTTTTGACCCGTCCGTCAGTCAGTCTTTTTTTTTTTTGTCAGCGCAACTCTTCATAAACCGCTGCACAGAATTTCACCAAACTTTGCAGATATTTAGGGCAAAACGTGTAGATGTGCATATTACCAGGAAATTCCGATTCCTTTATTTTTTCCGGGAATTTCCGTACTTTTCAACTAAGATTTTTGGCTATATCTTGAATATAGAGATGAACAGTTTGCCAGCGCAACTCCTCATAAACCGCTGCACAGAATTTCATCAAACTTTGCAGATATTTAGGACCCAATGTATAGATGTGCATATTACCAGGAAATTCTGATTCTTTTTTTTTCCGGGAATTTCAGCACTTCGACTTTTGGGGGAGCATGGGGTATGTGATCTTGCTCACTTTTTCTTTCATTTCACAATGAAATGAAAATATAAGGAATCACCGTCTAGGATGTGAATTATCCCCTGTTTCCAGCTATCATTGATGTTCTGGCTTACTCTACTGACTAGATAGCAACTCCTTAAATAATCATTCTCTCCATAGGTAAAGGTAGACTAAGTACATGTACATAAAACTAACACATGTTCATTTCAGTGCTAAAAGATCACTATGTAAAGTGAAAAGTACAAGTACAGAAAGAATCCAGAGAGAGAGACAGAGACTATTTTGTAAGATCATGATGTTGACTAAGGGTGGGAAAAAATCCCTGTAATGTTTATAGAAAGCTAAGGAAACTCTTGGAAAATAATGTCTGTGACAATTTTAGTGATCTTATTTTGTTTATTTCTATAAAAACAAAAGAATTAAAACTGCAACTTTCAATGCTTAATATACATGTACTAGTATCTGAAAACATTCAATCAGATTTAACACACATTTTATAATAAAAACTAACGAATTTTGTCAATAAATAGAAAACAATCAGAATTCTACAAGCTCATCTATAAATAGTCATACAGAATCATTCTTATTGATATAGATGAAGATAGTCAGGGGAAACCCTGTAAAATTTATTCAAGTCTTGCCATGTGAAACATAGTACTAGTGATGATAAGTACTACATGTAGTCATGTATTGTCTGATATGATCATGATGATTAAAAAAAATTGTAACTACACATACTACTATGCAAGCATAGATGCATAAAAATCATATAAGTATCTTTCATTTTAAATTTTGCTGAATATTGGCCGGTACATTCTTTGCAAATTCTTATAATTTTAAGATACTAGAAAAAAAAAACCATAATCAATGTACAACTCGAGTAAGCAATAATTTTTATGCTTTATGATTTTTATTATTTATTATTCTTGATATTCCTTTCAAAAAAAAAAAACAAACCAATGAACAATAACGAATAAGTGCTACATTGACATAATTAAAAGGATGAACTAATTCAGCAAAATTATTTCAGTCCTAGTCTTGATCATCAAGATGCTTCAACTCTATCGCAAAGATGTAAAGGCAAGCGTTTGAATAATCATGACTATTTTAGTCTTAGAAAGTAGCAATGCATATGTAACAATCCACCCCCCACCCCCCAACACACACAAGTTTTAAAACTATGATACATATAAGTACTTGCACCATCTCTTCCCTGATTGATATATAATAATCACTAGTACACTCTGTTATCTAAGGGATTAATTTACAGCACCTGTAACAGTTTGTATTTTTGTGGCCTTTAGTTTAATAATACTTTTTGCCATTTACTGGTATTCAAATAAAGTGAGGAAGAGTTAAAATAGCACAAGCTTTTCCATTGATTCTTGTAGCAAAGTGTTCTACAATCTCAACTTTGTCTTTTTCTGGGTCATATCTCTGAACATACTCAGACAGGTAATGCTCTCCACCTATCCCTCCAACAATCAAAATTGTATTGTTCAGAACACAGGACCCTGCCTCACGGATGTTAAACTTGGCTTTGCAGACTGTCCACTGATTGGCCCTTGGACAGTATCTTTCAATTTCTGTAATGGGGATAGGAAACCCATACGCATCCTCAATGTTACCTCCAATAACGTAGATCTTGTCCTTCACTTCCATCATGATATGGTTAAGCCTATTCTGCAGCATTGGGGCTCTCTCTTCCCAGGTATCCTCTTCTGGGGTATAAGCAAAGAATTTTTTCCATGTTCCAACAAACACTTGTCCACCAGACACATAGATTTTGCCACTGCACACACACCCAGCATGGCCATAAACATGCCGACTCAATGGCTGCTTCATCTCCCATTCATTGCTCATGATGTCATAGCATTCCACAGTATGCATTACCTTGTTTTCATCCTGCCCAGCAATTGCATAAAGCTTGGTGTCCAATGCCAGCATCACAAAGTCTTTCCTAGGTTCATTCATGGGAGCTAACTCAAACCATGTGTCAAACCTTGGATCGTATCTGAAGCAACGGGCTGTTGCAATGTCTGTGCTACTTCCTGCCCCTTCATACTTTCCTCCACATGTGTACAAAAAGTTATCCACAACAGCTACTGATGGATTGTACAATGGAACTATAGCCTCCTTTAGGTAGCCGCGTTTGGTATTTCTGAAATTGAATGTCTCCAGATTTGAAGCATGGCACATGACTAGAACTGGTGCATCTGATCGGACCTTTGTTCTCTTGTTCTGGAGCAAAGGTTGCTTGCTGACTACAATGTGATAATCTTTGGCTTCAGTAAGCAGACTGCTGCATTCAGGATGCTGCTTCATTATTGGAACCTTACTGACTTTCTCCACAAGTTCTTCTCCTGTCATCAAGGGAAACTTGATATTTTCAATCAGTTCAGACACGAATTGTTCTCTCTCTGCTGGATCATATCGAATCCACTTCAGAACAAGGTTGAACAGTGTGAACTCTGAGGACACACGGAGGCTGTTTTCTGCCAGGAGCTGTGATAACTGTACGTTATTCAGCATTGAATACTGTTCTGATTCTGACAGTTCCTCAAAGTTGTGAAGCATGAATCGTCTAGAAGCTTGACATAAGGGCTCTAAGGAATACAGCTCTGCAATGTTTAGAATGTCAACACAGTTACGCACAGAGATGGAGGCTTCGAGATATGTGCTGCACAGATCCATAGCATCACTGACTTGTAAATGTGTTGCAGCAGATAGAACATCTTCAACATTCTGTGTGTTTAACTTAAGTTCCCCTGTGTATGCAAAGTCTACAATGATCTTCAAACCATTGCCTGAAATTCCTTTCAACTCCACTGTATTCTCGTGGCATTCTTTCATATTACTGGTCAGCATTGCTTGAAAATAATCACTGCATGCCACCATGACAACCTTGTGGACTGCAAAGCTTTCATCGTCTGCTTTCAAAGTGTAGTCACAGAGTAAAGATTTTTGTCGTAGATCATCAAGTCCTTTCACAATTTTTTCAAAATGATTTCCAGCCTTTAGAGACATTTCCATCAAAGGTAAAGTACTGTCTTTTAAATTATTAATAAGTTCAGCATTGTTTTGTTGCTGCACTAATTGTCGCAACATTTTTCTTGGAGACAGTGGCATGGTTTTATCTGTAAATAGAAAGTAACATTTCAAATATTGAATCTTATTCTACCAAGCCACAATTAAAATATTGTTGGTTTGGCATTGCCGACTTAGTCTTAATATATTTGGGTTGGTAGGTAGGGGAAGTATTTTTTTTCAATTTTCGTATGCATGGATCCAAGCACGGCCGCTAGATTCGTCTAGCAAATCGGACAGGACATTGTACCTTGAAATTTCTTTTTCAAACTGGTATAAGTGATTTGTCAGTATATCTTTGCCATTTTAAATTACATCACTGCGGATAGTCATGCCATCATCTTCTGTTAAACCGAGTTTACATTACCGCTTTCAACAGCCATGCTTGGATTTGTGATGATTGATACGCATATTCAACATCACATAGACGCTTTTAAATGAAAACTATTCGATCAATCAAGCTTTTACATGATGATCCTATTTTGTATATTACTCATACGTACAGACACCTAAATCCCGAAAATTATATCGAAAAAAATTACGATCTGTATCAAATGAAAAAAATTCTTCGGACCGCATCAATTTACCTGAGTCGGCCAGCAATGCCAAATAAAGCTAATTTTATTTTTTGGCCCCAGTAGTGCATAATTCATTTTCTAAATCTTCTCTCAAAATCATGAAGTAATAACTATTTCGATTATCTATTATGCAATGCAGTAAAATATTAACTAAATCAGGTTAAAGTTATTATAATCATGATAATACTGTTGAGTTGGTTTTGCTTTCTAAAATTTCTACTCTAAATTTTCTTGATTACAATTAAATATTTTTCATTAATATGCAACAAAATTTATTAAGAATAAACATGATAAAGTTTAGTTTGTGAAAGTAACCAATAAATTTACGTGTCAATCAAACATGTCCTAAAATTCATAGTGCAAGTATTCTCCAAATAATAAAATTTCTAACCATGCTTTTAATATATTTTGGAAGGAAGTGCTCTAGCAATATATTTATGACTTAACACTGAAAATTTTGAAAAATATGACTTGGAACCTGGACCCAAACTTTCTTATCTATAATCTAATAGTTCATAAAGTTATGTCTATAATTATCAACTAGTTACTCCAGACATGTCATTTTGATTTTTCAATGAATTTTGTTTAGCTGTTTAAACAATTTCCCTCAGAGTCAGACTTTGTGCATGTAATAACAACAGGTCCGGCACAATGTCTTGATTAAGCTATATAGCTTGATTTAGCTATATAGCTTTATTAAGCTATTCAGAATAGCTTGATTAAGGTATTTTGTCAGACTTTTTTCTCAAATGTGTTATTTTTTCAACATATGCAAAAAGTCGCACCTAGGTGCAGTGGAAATATTAAACTTTGTACTCTTCTGAATACAATGCATGTAAAAATTACTCACCAAATTGCGTCTCCTTGAGAGACTTTGTACTCAAAGATTTAAAAGTTTTGGGGCTATTGATGAGTGATAACACAGTTATTTCTTGAATGAAATTATAAAGGAGGCCAGTTATGGCCAACAGGATAATTGATTAGTAACTGTTCAGCACAATGAGAAGCAATCATACTTACCTATGCCTCACCGCTCACACAGTTACCCAAACAATGGAAATTCTTATTTTGCTTAAAGTATTCAACAGCAGCAATGTAAGAATTTTCTATGATTTAGGTTGTATTTTTGGTAGTCAATAATACATATATGAATAGTCAAATACTTGCGACTTTTTGTTTATTTCTTTCAAAAAATGTTTTTGTAAAAAACTACATACAAATAGCTTTATCAAGCTATTCTGAGTAGCTTAATAAAGCTACATAGCTTTTTAAAGCTATTTAGCTTAATCAAGAGATTGTGCTGGACCTGAACAAAGGATGTAATCAGGTAATAACCATTGAATGTCAGATGTCAGTGAACCCATTGAAAGTCAAGAGTGACGACACAAAGTAGCTTGACGTGATATATTTACAATGGTTACAAATTTATATATAAACTTACTTGTTGACGATTTCCGTCTCAACGGATATTCCTATTTGTGTAAAAATTGAAAAATATGTCAGTTTCAATGTTTGTTTCTGCCATTAATATTTTTGTTGTAAGTTTTTTCGGATTGTCGCGCCCGACCGGAATACAAGATTTTTCTCCCTGTTCAAAGAGGTATTCATTGGCTTTATCGTAATCATGGTAATAATGTTTTAAGTTATATGTTAATGTATTAATGGATCTTCTCGTTGAAAAAAGTTTTTTTAAGTATACAAATTTCTAAATACACGTTGATCAATGATAAATGTAATTGGGATCGCTAATTCAAAAATACCAAACGTAAACATCCCATCTCATTTTTCTCAGGAGCATCATCACACATATTGTATGTTGAATTTTTGCTATTTAGCATTCTTTTAGTAGCTTGCAAATTACTATCTGTATTGAATTTAAGTGTTCGATATATACTGAGAAATGTGCTTCCGAATGAAACATGAATCATGATGAGGAAACTGGAAACAGAGACATAACTTATTTATGTCTCTGCTGGAAACCATTGGAATGATGTTTTTGTGTTCATACAGTTGTATTTTTTAGAATGAACCATCTGATATTATAATTTAATGGGGAAAATGTGTATAATTTGCTCTGAGTTGCCAAAATTATTCAAGATCCCACTCATCTCAGGAAATTCTTCATGTACCTGTATTTTGAGATGGTCCCTATAAAATACCCCTTTTTATCTGCGTAGAAGTGTATGTTATAAATTGTCATTTAAAAAGTTTTTGTCTTTTATAGATTTTTCACACAGCGTAATTTGATAATAAGCCATGACTATTCTGTTACAAATTTAACTGCGTCTGTTAACTCAGATCTGTTTACATGTAACTTTCTACAGGATGCGTGAGGCAGGTCATATCATAAATGGGGATATGATTTAGAAGGAAGTACATTGAGAAAACTCACAGCCTAAGAGGGTAAATATTTTCCTATATTCATGATATTGGAGGTAATTTAAAATTTTAAATAAGAAGGATGCACATTTTTGGATAGTGTAGTTTGATTACTATATATGCTGTGAATGGCCTATTCATGCATGTACTTTCAAAGTATAACATGTAAATACCCGGTACATGTAAAATATTCATTATACCAAAGTATAAAATGTCTTTTTTTATGCAATGAACTTAAAGAAATAAAATAATGATAAAAAAAGATAGATTTACTCTGACAGGTGTGAAGATCCAAATTTGGGTAGATAAGAATAAGAAAAAAAAATGACTAGACTGAAATAAATTGATCAATTTAAATTCATTTAATAATTATTTTCAAGGCAATATTGACACATGTCTTTCTGTACCAAATGAATGAAAAAGAGGAACAAAGCAAATTGATGTAACATTCTACTATATGCAAAGGGCACAGGGGTATATTAATTTCTAATGCAGTTTTAAAATTAATGCATATCATTTTATTTTAAATCTAAGAAGTCGCCCGTGTGGTGCTGTGGTTAGAGCGTCTGCTCTAGAGTCGCGAAGTAAGGAGTTGATCCTTATGTCGCGGGTTCAAATCCCACTGTGGGACGTGGAGACCGGTCCTTCAGATTAGACCATATAAACCGAGGTCCTGTGTCGCAGTAGGTGCTGACATGAAAAAGACCCATCACTGCTCAGTGGCCCTGAGTGCCGAGTATAGGACAAAATTTGTAGCTCTCCAAGGGCAAGTGGTGGCATCTCCATATGAGCGAAAAATTCTCGAGAGGGATGATAAACAACATACAATCAATCAATCAATCACTTTAATTCAAAGTTAACATAAAAAGGAATACCCCTGGTATATGTGATTATTGTAGATAATTACGCAGTGCTGAATAATGAACCAGGGTGGTCCTGTTTCCAAAGTGGAGTTGAGGGTGGAATGTACAGGACTGAAGAAAAAGGATGACTTCTCCAAATCGGATCCTTGTGCTGTCCTCTACCTGCAGCCCAGGGGAAGTAACTCATGGCAAGAGGTAGAGTAG